>NC_064921.1:43214477-43453875 GCF_023897955.1 Schistocerca gregaria | reverse complement strand
ACACTAGATCGCGTGTTCAGGAATCTTCACTGTGCATTTTGTATCCAATCACTATGCAATTTTGGATATTCATTGTCAATGTGAAGGTATAATGGCTACAATAAACTGCCTTGGGGCATCAGAATGTAATACTGGTCTCCCAGGAATGTTTCAAAGACAGACTGTTTCAAGTCTTACTCCCCCCGGACAGGAGTCTTCATTGTGCAATTTGTATCCAATCACTATGCAATTTTGGAGACTCATTGTCAATGTGAAGGTATAATGGCTACAATAAACTGCCGTAGGGCATCAGAATGTAAAACTGGTCTCCCAGGAATGTTTCAGAGACAGACTGTTTCAAGTCTTACTCCCCCCGGACAGGAGCCTTCATTGTGCATTTTGTATCCAATCACTATGCAATTTTGGAGATTCATTGTCAATGTGAAGGTATAATGGCTACAATAAACTGCCGTGGGGCATCAGAATGTAATACTGGTCTCCCAGGAATGTTTCAAAGACAGACTGTTTCAAGTCTTACTCCCCCCGGACAGGAGTCTTCATTGTGCATTTTGTATCCAATCACTACGCAATTTTGGAGATTCATTGTCAATATGAAGGTATAATGGCTACAATAAACTGCCGTGCTGCATCAGAATGTAATACTGGTCTCCCAGGAATGTTTCAAAGACAGACTGTTTCAAGTCTTAATCCCGTCGGACAGGAGTTTTCTTTATGCATTTTGTATCCAATCACTTTGCAATTTTGGAGATTCATTGTCAATGTGAAGGTATAATGGCTACAATAAACTGCCGTGGGGACATCAGAATGTAATACTGGTCTCCCAGGAATATTTCAAAGACAGACTGTTTCAAGTCTTACTCCCCTTGGACAGGAGTTTTCTTTGTGCATTTTGTATCCAATGACTATGCAATTTTGGAGATTCATTGTCAATGTGAAGGTATAATGGCTACAATAAACTGCCGTGGGGCATCAGAATGTAATACTGGTCTCCCAGGAATGTTTCAAAGACAGACTGTTTCAAAGTCTTACTCCCCTCGGACAGGAGTTTTCTTTGTGCATTTTGTATCCAATGACTATGCAATTTTGGAGACTCATTGTCAATGTGAAAGTATAATGGCTACAATAAACTGCCGTGGGGCATCAGAATGTAATACTGGTCTCCCAGGAATGTTTCAAAGACAGACTGTTTCAAGTCTTACTCCCCCCGGACAGGAGTCTTCCTTGTGCATTTTGTATCCAATCACTATGCAATTTTTTAGACTCATTGTCAATGTGAAGGTATAATGGCTAAAATAAACTGCCGTGGGGCATCAGAATGTAATACTGGTCTCCCAGGAATGTTTCAAAGACAGACTGTTTCAAGTCTTACTCCCCCGGACAGGAGTCTTCATTGTGCATTTTGTATCCAATCACTATGCAATTTTGGAGATTCATTGTCAATGTGAAGGTATAATGGCTACAATAAACTGCCGTGGGGCATCAGAATGTAATACTGGTCTCCCAGGAATGTTTCAAAGACAGACTGTTTCAAGTCTTACTCCCCCCGGACAGGAGTCTTCATTGTGCATTTTGTATCCAATCACTATGCAATTTTGGAGATTCATTGTCAATGTGATGGTATAATGGCTACAATAAACTGCCGTGGTGCATCAGAATGTAATACTGGTCTCCCAGGAATGTTTCAAAGACAGACTCTTTCAAGTCTTACTCCCCCCGGACAGGAGTCTTTGTTGTGCACTTTGTATCCAATCACTATGCAATTTTGGAGATTCATTGTCAATGTGAAGGTATAATGGCTACAATAAACTGCCGTGGGGCATCAGAATGTAATACTGGTCTCCCAGGAATGTTTCAAAGACAGACTGTATCAAGTCTTACTCCCCCCGGACAGGAGTCTTCATTGTGCACTTTGTATCCAATACTATGCAATTTTGGAGATTCATTGTCAATGTGAAGGTATAATGGCTACAATAAACTGCCGTGGGGTATCAGAATGTAATACTGGTCTCCCAGGAATGTTTCAAAGACAGACTTTTTCAAGTCTTACTCCCCCCGGACAGGGGTCTTCATTGTGCATTTTGTATCCAATCACTATGCAATTTTGGAGAATCATTGTCAGTGTGAAGGTATAATGGCTACAATAAACTGCCGTGGGGCATCAGAATGTAATACTGGTCTCCCAGGAATGTTTCAAAGACAGACTGTTTCAAGTCTTACTCCCCCCGGACAGGAGTCTTCATTGTGCATTTTATATCCAATCACTATGCAATTTTGGAGATTCATTGTCAATGTGAAGGTATAATGGCTACAATAAACTCCCGTGGCGCATCAGAATGTAATACTGGTCTCCCAGGAATGTTTCACAGACAGGACTCTTTCAAGTCTTACTCCCCCCGGACAGGAGTCTTCATTGTGCATTTTATATCCAATCACTATGCAATTTTGGAGATTCATTGTCAATGTGAAGGTATAATGGCTACAATAAACTGCCGTGGGGCATCAGAATGTAATACTGGTCTCCCAGGAATGTTTCAAAGACAGACTGTTTCAAGTCTTACTCCCCCCGGACAGGAGTCTTCATTGTGCATTTTGTATCCAATCACTATGCAATTTTGGAGATTCATTGTCAATGTGAAGGTATAATGGCTAAAATAAACTGCCGTGGGGCATCAGAATGTAAAACTGGTCTCCCAGGAATGTTTCAAAGACAGACTGTTTCAAGTCTTACTCCCCCCGAACAGGAGTCTTCATTGTGCATTTTGTATCCAATCACTATGCAATTTTGGAGATTCATTGTCAATGTGAAGGTATAATGGCTACAATAAACTGCCGTGGGGCATCAGAATGTAATACTGGTCTCCCAGGAATGTTTCAAAGACAGACTGTTTTCAAGTCTTACTCCCCCCGGACAGGAGTCTTCATTGTGCATTTTATATCCAATCACTATGCAATTTTGGAGATTCATTGTCAATGTGAAGGTATAATGGCTACAATAAACTGCCGTGGGGCATCAGAATGTAATACTGGTCTCCCAGGAATGTTTCAAAGACAGACTGTTTCAAGTCCTACTCCCCCCGCACAGGAGTCTTCATTGTGCATTTTGTATCCAATCACTATGCAATTTTGGAGAGTCATTGTCAATGTGAAGGTATAATGGCTACAATAAACTGCCGTGGGGCATCAGAATGTAATACTGGTCTCCCAGGAATGTTTCAAAGACAGACTGTTTCAAGTCTTACTCCCCCCGGACAGGAGTCTTCATTGTGCATTTTGTATCCAATCACTATGCAATTTTGGAGATTCATTGTCAATGTGAAGGTATAATGGCTACAATAAACTGCCGTGGGGCATCAGAATGTAATACTGGTCTCCCAGGAATGTTTCAAAGACAGACTGTTTCAAGTCTTACTCCCCCCGGACAAAAGTCTTCATTGTGCATTTTGTATCCAACCACTATGCAATTTTGGAGACTCATTGTCAATGTGAAGGTATAATGGCTACAATAAACAGCCGTGGGGCATTAGAATGTAAAACTGGTCTCCCAGGAATGTTTCAAAGACAGACTCTTTCAAGTCTTACTCCCCCCGGACAGGAGTCTTCATTGTGCATTTTGTATCCAATCACTATGCAATTTTGGAGATTCATTGTCAATGTGAAGGTATAATGGGTACAATAAACTCCCGTGGGGCATCAGAATGTAATACTGGTCTCCCAGGAATGTTTCAAAGACAGACTGTTTCAAGTCTGACTCCCCTCGGACAGGAGTTTTCTTTGTGCATTTTGTATCCAATCACTATGCAATTTTGGAGATTCATTGTCAATGTGAAGGTATAATGGCTACAATAAACTGCCGTGTTGTTTGTTTGTTGTTGTCTTCAGTCCTGAGACTGGTTTGATGCAGCTCTCCATGCTACTTTATCCTGTGCAAGCTTCTTCATCTCCCAGTACCTACTGCAACCTACATCCATCTGAATCTGCTTAGTGTACTCATCTCTCGGTCTCCCTCTACGATTTTTACCCTCCACGCTGCCCTCCAATGCTAAATTTGTGATCCCTTGATGCCTCAAAACATGTCCTACCAACCGATCCGTTCTTCTAGTCAAGTTGTGCCACAAACTTCTCTTCTCCCCAATCCTATTCAATACCTCCTCATTAGTTACGTGATCTATCCACCTTATCTTCAGTATTCTTCTGTAGCACCACATTTCGAAAGCTTCTATTCTCTTCTTGTCCAAACTAGTTATCGTCCATGTTTCACTTCCATACATGGCTACGCTCCAAACAAATACTTTCAGAAACGACTTCCTGATACATAAATCTATATTCGATGTTAACAAATTTCTCTTCTTCAGAAATGCTTTCCTTCCCATTGCCAGTCTACATTTTATATCCTCTCTACTTCGACCATCATCAGTTATTTTACTTCCTAAATAGCAAAACTCCTTTACTACTTTAAGTGTCTCATTTCCTAATCTAATTCCCTCAGCATCACCCGATTTAATTTGACTACATTCCATTATCCTCGTTTTGCTTTTGTTAATGTTCATCTTATATCCTCCTTTCAAGACACTGTCCATTCCGTTCAACTGCTCTTCCAAGTCCTTTGCCGTCTCTGACAGAATTACAATGTCATCGGCGAACCTCAAAGTTTTTACTTCGTCTCCATGAATTTTAATACCTACTCCAAATTTTTCTTTTGTTTCCTTTACTGCTTGCTCAATATACAGATTGAATAACATCGGGGAGAGGCTACAACCCTGTCTCACTCCTTTCCCAACCACTGCTTCCCTTTCATGCCCCTCGACTCTTATTACTGCCATCTGGTTTCTGTACAAATTGTAAATAGCCTTTCGCTCCCTGTATTTTACCCCTGCTACCTTTAGAATTTGAAAAAGAGTATTCCAGTCAACATTGTCAAAAGCTTTCTCTAAGTCTACAAATGCTAGAAACGTAGGTTTGCCTTTTCTTAATCTTTCTTCTAAGATAACTCGTAAGGTCAGTATTGCCTCACGTGTTCCAACATTTCGACGGAATCCAAACTGATCCTCCCCGAGGTCTGCATCTACCAGTTTTTCCATTCGTCTGTAAAGAATTCGCGTTAGTATTTTGCAGCCGTGGCTTATTAAACTGATAGTTCGGTAATTTTCACATCTGTCAGCACCTGCTTTCTTTGGGATTGGAATTATTATATTCTTCTTGAAGTCTGAGGGTATTTCGCCTGTCTCATACATCTTGCTCACCAGCTGGTAGAGTTTTGTCATGACTGGCTCTCCCAAGGCTGTCAGTAGTTCTAATGGAATGTTGTCTACTCCGGGGGCCTTGTTTCGACTCAGGTCTCTCAGTGCTCTGTCAAACTCTTCACGCAGTATCGTATCTCCCATTTCGTCTTCATCTACATCCTCTTCCATTTCCATAATATTGTCCTCAAGTACATCGCCCTTGTATAAACCTTCTATATACTCCTTCCACCTTTCTGCCTTCCCTTCTTTGCTTAGAACTGGGCTGCCATCTGAGCTCTTGATATTCATACACGTGGTTCTCTTCTCTCCAAAGGTCTCTTTAATTTTCCTGTAGGCAGTATCTATCTTACCCCTAGTGATATAAGCTTCTACATCCTTACATTTGTCCTCTAGCCATCCCTGTTTAGCCATTTTGCACTTCCTTTCGATCTCATTTTTGAGACGTCTGTATTCCTTTTTGCCTGCTTCTTTTACTGCATTTTTATATTTTCTCCTTTCATCAATTAAATTCAATATTTCTTCTGTTACCCAAGGATTTCTAGCAGCCCTCGTCTTTGTACCTACTTTATCCTCTGCTGCCTTCACTACTACATCCCTCAGAGCTACCCATTCTTCTTCTACTGTATTTCTTTCCCCTATTCCTGTCAATTGTTCCCTTATGCTCTCTCTGAAACTCTCTACAACCTCTGGTTCTTTCAGTTTATCCAGGTCCCATCTCCTTAATTTCCCACATTTTTGCAGTTTCTTCAGTTTTAATCTGCAGGTCATAACCAATAGATTGTGGTCAGAGTCCACATCTGCCCCTGGAAATGTCTTACAACTTAAAACCTGGTTCCTAAATCTCTGTCTTACCATTATATAATCTATCTGATACCTTTTAGTATCTCCAGGGGTCTTCCACGTATACAACCTTCTTTCATGATTCTTAAACCAAGTGTTAGCTATGATTAAGTTGTGCTCTCTGCAAAATTCTACTAGGCGGCTTCCTCTTTCATTTCTTAGCCCCAATCCATATTCACCTACTATGTTTCCTTCTCTCCCTTTTCCTACACTCGAATTCCAGTCACCCATTACTATTAAATTTTCGTCTCCCTTCACTATCTGAATAATTTCTTTTATTTCATCGTACATTTCTTCAATTTCTTCATCATCTGCAGAGCTAGTTGGCATATAAACTTGTACTACTGTAGTGGGCATCAGAATGTAATACTGGTCTCCCAGGAATGTTTCAAAGACAGACTGTTTCAAGTCTTACTCCCCCCGGACAGGAGTTTTCTTTGTGCATTTTGTATCCTATCACTATGCAATTTTGGAGATTCATTGTCAATGTGAAGGTATAATGGCTACAATAAACTGCCGTGGGGCATCAGAATGTAATACTGGTCTCCCAGGAATGTTTCACAGACAGACTCTTTCAAGTCTTACTCCCCCCGGACAGGAGACTTCATTGTGCATTTTATATCCAATCACTATGCAATTTTGGAGATTCATTGTCAATGTGAAGGTATAATGGCTACAATAAACTGCCGTGGGGCATCAGAATGTAATACTGGTCTCCCAGGAATGTTTCAAAGACAGACTGTTTCAAGTCTTACTCCCCCCGGACAGGAGTCTTCATTGTGCATTTTGTATCCAATCACTATGCAATTTTGGAGATTCATTGTCAATGTGAAGGTATAATGGCTACAATAAACTGCCGTGGGGAATCAGAATGTAATACTGGTCTCCCAGGAATGTTTCAAAGACAGACTGTTTCAAGTCTTATTCCCCCCGGACAGGAGTCTTCATTGTGCATTTTGTATCCAATCACTATGCAATTTTGGAGATTCATTGTCAATGTGAAGGTGTAATGACTACAATAAACTGCCGTGTGGCATCAGAATGTAATACTGGTCTCCCAGGAATGTTTCAAAGACAGACTGTTTCAAGTCTTACTCCCCCCGGACAGGAGTCTTCATTGTGCATTTTGTATCCAATCACTATGCAATTTTGGAGACTCATTGTCAATGTGAAGGTATAATGGCTACAATAAACTGCCGTGGGGCATCAGAATGTAAAACTGGTCTCCCAGGAATGTTTCAAAGACAGACTGTTTCAAGTCTTACTCCCCCCGAACAGGAGTCTTCATTGTGCATTTTGTATCCAATCACTATGCAATTTTGGAGATTCATTGTCAATGTGAAGGTATAACGGCTACAATAAACTGCCGTGGGGCATCAGAATGTAATACTGGTCTCCCAGGAATGTTTCAAAGACAGACTGTTTCAAGTCTTACTCCCCCCGGACAGGAGTCTTCATTGTGCATTTTATATCCAATCACTATGCAATTTTGGAGATTCATTGTCAATGTGAAGGTATAATGGCTACAATAAACTGCCGTGGTGCATCAGAATGTAATACTGGTCTCCCAGGAATGTTTCAAAGACAGACTGTTTCAAGTCTTACTCCCCCCGGACAGGAGTCTTCATTGTGCACTTTGTATCCAATCACTATGCAATTTTGGAGATTCATTGTCAATGTGAAGGTATAATGACTACAATAAACTGCCGTGGGGCATCAGAATGTAATACTGGTCTCCCAGGAATGTTTCTAAGACGGACTGTTTCAAGTCTTACTCCCCCCGGACAGGAGTCTTCATTGAGCATTTTGTATCCAATACTATGCAATTTTGGAGAATCATTGTCAATGTGAAGGTATAATGGCTACAATAAACTGCCGTGGGGCATCAGAATGTAATACTGGTCTCCCAGGAATGTTTCAAAGACAGACATTTTCAAGTCTTACTCCCTCGGACAGGGGTCTTCATTGTGCATTTTGTATCCAATCACTATGCAATTTTGGAGATTCATTGTCAGTGTGACGGTATAATGGCTACAATAAACTGCCGTGGGGCATCAGAATGTAATACTGGTCTCCCAGGAATGTTTCAAAGACAGACTGTTTCAAGTCTTACTCCCCCCGGACAGGAGTCTTCATTGTGCATTTTGTATCCAATCACTATGCAATTTTGGAGATTCATTGTCAATGTGAAGGTATAATGGCTACAATAAACTGCCGTGGGGCATCAGAATGTAATACTGGTCTCCCAGGAATGTTTCAAAGACAGACTGTTTAAAGTCTTACTCCCCCCGGACAGGAGTCTTCATTGTGCATTTTGTATCCAATCACTATGCAATTTTGGAGATTCATTGTCAATGTGAAGTTATAATGGCTACAATAAACTGCCGTGGGGCATCAGAATGTAATACTGGTCTAACAGGAATGTTTCAAAGACAGACTGTTTCAAGTCTTACTCCCCCCGGACAGGAGTCTTCATTGTGCATTTTGTATCCAATCACTATGCAATTTTGGAGATTCATTGTCAATGTGAAGGTATAATGGCTACAATAAACTGCCGTGGGGCATCAGAATGTAATACTGGTCTCCCAGGAATGTTTCAAAGACAGACTGTTTAAAGTCTTACTCCCCCCGGACAGGAGTCTTCATTGTGCATTTTGTATCCAATCACTATGCAATTTTGGAGACTCATTGTCAATGTGAAGGTATAATGGCTACAATAAACTGCCGTGGGGCATCAGAATGTAATACTGCTCTCCCAGGAATGTTTCAAAGACAGACTGTTTCAAGTCTTACTCCCCTCGGACAGGAATCTTCACTGTGCATTTTGTATCCAATCACTATGCAATTTTGGATATTCATTGTCAATGTGAAGGTATAATGGCTACAATAAACTGCCTTGGGGCATCAGAATGTAATACTGGTCTCCCAGGAATGTTTCAAAGACAGACTGTTTCAAGTCTTACTCCCCCCGGACAGGAGTCTTCATTGTGCATTTTGTATCCAATCACTATGCAATTTTGGAGACTCATTGTCAATGTGAAGGTATAATGGCTACAATAAACTGCCGTAGGGCATCAGAATGTAAAACTGGTCTCCCAGGAATGTTTCAGAGACAGACTGTTTCAAGTCTTACTCCCCCCGGACAGGAGCCTTCATTGTGCATTTTGTATCCAATCACTATGCAATTTTGGAGATTCATTGTCAATGTGAAGGTATAATGGCTACAATAAACTGCCGTGGGGCATCAGAATGTAATACTGGTCTCCCAGGAATGTTTCAAAGACAGACTGTTTCAAGTCTTACTCCCCCCGGACAGGAGTCTTCATTGTGCATTTTGTATCCAATCACTACGCAATTTTGGAGATTCATTGTCAATATGAAGGTATAATGGCTACAATAAACTGCCGTGCTGCATCAGAATGTAATACTGGTCTCCCAGGAATGTTTCAAAGACAGACTGTTTCAAGTCTTAATCCCGTCGGACAGGAGTTTTCTTTATGCATTTTGTATCCAATCACTTTGCAATTTTGGAGATTCATTGTCAATGTGAAGGTATAATGGCTACAATAAACTGCCGTGGGACATCAGAATGTAATACTGGTCTCCCAGGAATATTTCAAAGACAGACTGTTTCAAGTCTTACTCCCCTTGGACAGGAGTTTTCTTTGTGCATTTTGTATCCAATGACTATGCAATTTTGGAGATTCATTGTCAATGTGAAGGTATAATGGCTACAATAAACTGCCGTGGGGCATCAGAATGTAATACTGGTCTCCCAGGAATGTTTCAAAGACAGACTGTTTCAAAGTCTTACTCCCCTCGGACAGGAGTTTTCTTTGTGCATTTTGTATCCAATGACTATGCAATTTTGGAGACTCATTGTCAATGTGAAAGTATAATGGCTACAATAAACTGCCGTGGGGCATCAGAATGTAATACTGGTCTCCCAGGAATGTTTCAAAGACAGACTGTTTCAAGTCTTACTCCCCCCGGACAGGAGTCTTCCTTGTGCATTTTGTATCCAATCACTATGCAATTTTTTAGACTCATTGTCAATGTGAAGGTATAATGGCTAAAATAAACTGCCGTGGGGCATCAGAATGTAATACTGGTCTCCCAGGAATGTTTCAAAGACAGACTGTTTCAAGTCTTACTCCCCCCGGACAGGAGTCTTCATTGTGCATTTTGTATCCAATCACTATGCAATTTTGGAGATTCATTGTCAATGTGAAGGTATAATGGCTACAATAAACTGCCGTGGGGCATCAGAATGTAATACTGGTCTCCCAGGAATGTTTCAAAGACAGACTGTTTCAAGTCTTACTCCCCCCGGACAGGAGTCTTCATTGTGCATTTTGTATCCAATCACTATGCAATTTTGGAGATTCATTGTCAATGTGATGGTATAATGGCTACAATAAACTGCCGTGGTGCATCAGAATGTAATACTGGTCTCCCAGGAATGTTTCAAAGACAGACTCTTTCAAGTCTTACTCCCCCCGGACAGGAGTCTTTGTTGTGCACTTTGTATCCAATCACTATGCAATTTTGGAGATTCATTGTCAATGTGAAGGTATAATGGCTACAATAAACTGCCGTGGGGCATCAGAATGTAATACTGGTCTCCCAGGAATGTTTCAAAGACAGACTGTATCAAGTCTTACTCCCCCCGGACAGGAGTCTTCATTGTGCACTTTGTATCCAATACTATGCAATTTTGGAGATTCATTGTCAATGTGAAGGTATAATGGCTACAATAAACTGCCGTGGGGTATCAGAATGTAATACTGGTCTCCCAGGAATGTTTCAAAGACAGACTTTTTCAAGTCTTACTCCCCCCGGACAGGGGTCTTCATTGTGCATTTTGTATCCAATCACTATGCAATTTTGGAGAATCATTGTCAGTGTGAAGGTATAATGGCTACAATAAACTGCCGTGGGGCATCAGAATGTAATACTGGTCTCCCAGGAATGTTTCAAAGACAGACTGTTTCAAGTCTTACTCCCCCCGGACAGGAGTCTTCATTGTGCATTTTATATCCAATCACTATGCAATTTTGGAGATTCATTGTCAATGTGAAGGTATAATGGCTACAATAAACTCCCGTGGCGCATCAGAATGTAATACTGGTCTCCCAGGAATGTTTCACAGACAGACTCTTTCAAGTCTTACTCCCCCCGGACAGGAGTCTTCATTGTGCATTTTATATCCAATCACTATGCAATTTTGGAGATTCATTGTCAATGTGAAGGTATAATGGCTACAATAAACTGCCGTGGGGCATCAGAATGTAATACTGGTCTCCCAGGAATGTTTCAAAGACAGACTGTTTCAAGTCTTACTCCCCCCGGACAGGAGTCTTCATTGTGCATTTTGTATCCAATCACTATGCAATTTTGGAGATTCATTGTCAATGTGAAGGTATAATGGCTAAAATAAACTGCCGTGGGGCATCAGAATGTAAAACTGGTCTCCCAGGAATGTTTCAAAGACAGACTGTTTCAAGTCTTACTCCCCCCGAACAGGAGTCTTCATTGTGCATTTTGTATCCAATCACTATGCAATTTTGGAGATTCATTGTCAATGTGAAGGTATAATGGCTACAATAAACTGCCGTGGGGCATCAGAATGTAATACTGGTCTCCCAGGAATGTTTCAAAGACAGACTGTTTCAAGTCTTACTCCCCCCGGACAGGAGTCTTCATTGTGCATTTTATATCCAATCACTATGCAATTTTGGAGATTCATTGTCAATGTGAAGGTATAATGGCTACAATAAACTGCCGTGGGGCATCAGAATGTAATACTGGTCTCCCAGGAATGTTTCAAAGACAGACTGTTTCAAGTCCTACTCCCCCCGCACAGGAGTCTTCATTGTGCATTTTGTATCCAATCACTATGCAATTTTGGAGAGTCATTGTCAATGTGAAGGTATAATGGCTACAATAAACTGCCGTGGGGCATCAGAATGTAATACTGGTCTCCCAGGAATGTTTCAAAGACAGACTGTTTCAAGTCTTACTCCCCCCGGACAGGAGTCTTCATTGTGCATTTTGTATCCAATCACTATGCAATTTTGGAGATTCATTGTCAATGTGAAGGTATAATGGCTACAATAAACTGCCGTGGGGCATCAGAATGTAATACTGGTCTCCCAGGAATGTTTCAAAGACAGACTGTTTCAAGTCTTACTCCCCCCGGACAAAAGTCTTCATTGTGCATTTTGTATCCAACCACTATGCAATTTTGGAGACTCATTGTCAATGTGAAGGTATAATGGCTACAATAAACAGCCGTGGGGCATTAGAATGTAAAACTGGTCTCCCAGGAATGTTTCAAAGACAGACTCTTTCAAGTCTTACTCCCCCCGGACAGGAGTCTTCATTGTGCATTTTGTATCCAATCACTATGCAATTTTGGAGATTCATTGTCAATGTGAAGGTATAATGGGTACAATAAACTCCCGTGGGGCATCAGAATGTAATACTGGTCTCCCAGGAATGTTTCAAAGACAGACTGTTTCAAGTCTGACTCCCCTCGGACAGGAGTTTTCTTTGTGCATTTTGTATCCAATCACTATGCAATTTTGGAGATTCATTGTCAATGTGAAGGTATAATGGCTACAATAAACTGCCGTGTTGTTTGTTTGTTGTTGTCTTCAGTCCTGAGACTGGTTTGATGCAGCTCTCCATGCTACTTTATCCTGTGCAAGCTTCTTCATCTCCCAGTACCTACTGCAACCTACATCCATCTGAATCTGCTTAGTGTACTCATCTCTCGGTCTCCCTCTACGATTTTTACCCTCCACGCTGCCCTCCAATGCTAAATTTGTGATCCCTTGATGCCTCAAAACATGTCCTACCAACCGATCCGTTCTTCTAGTCAAGTTGTGCCACAAACTTCTCTTCTCCCCAATCCTATTCAATACCTCCTCATTAGTTACGTGATCTATCCACCTTATCTTCAGTATTCTTCTGTAGCACCACATTTCGAAAGCTTCTATTCTCTTCTTGTCCAAACTAGTTATCGTCCATGTTTCACTTCCATACATGGCTACGCTCCAAACAAATACTTTCAGAAACGACTTCCTGATACATAAATCTATATTCGATGTTAACAAATTTCTCTTCTTCAGAAATGCTTTCCTTCCCATTGCCAGTCTACATTTTATATCCTCTCTACTTCGACCATCATCAGTTATTTTACTTCCTAAATAGCAAAACTCCTTTACTACTTTAAGTGTCTCATTTCCTAATCTAATTCCCTCAGCATCACCCGATTTAATTTGACTACATTCCATTATCCTCGTTTTGCTTTTGTTAATGTTCATCTTATATCCTCCTTTCAAGACACTGTCCATTCCGTTCAACTGCTCTTCCAAGTCCTTTGCCGTCTCTGACAGAATTACAATGTCATCGGCGAACCTCAAAGTTTTTACTTCGTCTCCATGAATTTTAATACCTACTCCAAATTTTTCTTTTGTTTCCTTTACTGCTTGCTCAATATACAGATTGAATAACATCGGGGAGAGGCTACAACCCTGTCTCACTCCTTTCCCAACCACTGCTTCCCTTTCATGCCCCTCGACTCTTATTACTGCCATCTGGTTTCTGTACAAATTGTAAATAGCCTTTCGCTCCCTGTATTTTACCCCTGCTACCTTTAGAATTTGAAAAAGAGTATTCCAGTCAACATTGTCAAAAGCTTTCTCTAAGTCTACAAATGCTAGAAACGTAGGTTTGCCTTTTCTTAATCTTTCTTCTAAGATAACTCGTAAGGTCAGTATTGCCTCACGTGTTCCAACATTTCGACGGAATCCAAACTGATCCTCCCCGAGGTCTGCATCTACCAGTTTTTCCATTCGTCTGTAAAGAATTCGCGTTAGTATTTTGCAGCCGTGGCTTATTAAACTGATAGTTCGGTAATTTTCACATCTGTCAGCACCTGCTTTCTTTGGGATTGGAATTATTATATTCTTCTTGAAGTCTGAGGGTATTTCGCCTGTCTCATACATCTTGCTCACCAGCTGGTAGAGTTTTGTCATGACTGGCTCTCCCAAGGCTGTCAGTAGTTCTAATGGAATGTTGTCTACTCCGGGGGCCTTGTTTCGACTCAGGTCTCTCAGTGCTCTGTCAAACTCTTCACGCAGTATCGTATCTCCCATTTCGTCTTCATCTACATCCTCTTCCATTTCCATAATATTGTCCTCAAGTACATCGCCCTTGTATAAACCTTCTATATACTCCTTCCACCTTTCTGCCTTCCCTTCTTTGCTTAGAACTGGGCTGCCATCTGAGCTCTTGATATTCATACACGTGGTTCTCTTCTCTCCAAAGGTCTCTTTAATTTTCCTGTAGGCAGTATCTATCTTACCCCTAGTGATATAAGCTTCTACATCCTTACATTTGTCCTCTAGCCATCCCTGTTTAGCCATTTTGCACTTCCTTTCGATCTCATTTTTGAGACGTCTGTATTCCTTTTTGCCTGCTTCTTTTACTGCATTTTTATATTTTCTCCTTTCATCAATTAAATTCAATATTTCTTCTGTTACCCAAGGATTTCTAGCAGCCCTCGTCTTTGTACCTACTTTATCCTCTGCTGCCTTCACTACTACATCCCTCAGAGCTACCCATTCTTCTTCTACTGTATTTCTTTCCCCTATTCCTGTCAATTGTTCCCTTATGCTCTCTCTGAAACTCTCTACAACCTCTGGTTCTTTCAGTTTATCCAGGTCCCATCTCCTTAATTTCCCACATTTTTGCAGTTTCTTCAGTTTTAATCTGCAGGTCATAACCAATAGATTGTGGTCAGAGTCCACATCTGCCCCTGGAAATGTCTTACAACTTAAAACCTGGTTCCTAAATCTCTGTCTTACCATTATATAATCTATCTGATACCTTTTAGTATCTCCAGGGGTCTTCCACGTATACAACCTTCTTTCATGATTCTTAAACCAAGTGTTAGCTATGATTAAGTTGTGCTCTCTGCAAAATTCTACTAGGCGGCTTCCTCTTTCATTTCTTAGCCCCAATCCATATTCACCTACTATGTTTCCTTCTCTCCCTTTTCCTACACTCGAATTCCAGTCACCCATTACTATTAAATTTTCGTCTCCCTTCACTATCTGAATAATTTCTTTTATTTCATCGTACATTTCTTCAATTTCTTCATCATCTGCAGAGCTAGTTGGCATATAAACTTGTACTACTGTAGTGGGCATCAGAATGTAATACTGGTCTCCCAGGAATGTTTCAAAGACAGACTGTTTCAAGTCTTACTCCCCCCGGACAGGAGTTTTCTTTGTGCATTTTGTATCCTATCACTATGCAATTTTGGAGATTCATTGTCAATGTGAAGGTATAATGGCTACAATAAACTGCCGTGGGGCATCAGAATGTAATACTGGTCTCCCAGGAATGTTTCACAGACAGACTCTTTCAAGTCTTACTCCCCCCGGACAGGAGACTTCATTGTGCATTTTATATCCAATCACTATGCAATTTTGGAGATTCATTGTCAATGTGAAGGTATAATGGCTACAATAAACTGCCGTGGGGCATCAGAATGTAATACTGGTCTCCCAGGAATGTTTCAAAGACAGACTGTTTCAAGTCTTACTCCCCCCGGACAGGAGTCTTCATTGTGCATTTTGTATCCAATCACTATGCAATTTTGGAGATTCATTGTCAATGTGAAGGTATAATGGCTACAATAAACTGCCGTGGGGAATCAGAATGTAATACTGGTCTCCCAGGAATGTTTCAAAGACAGACTGTTTCAAGTCTTATTCCCCCCGGACAGGAGTCTTCATTGTGCATTTTGTATCCAATCACTATGCAATTTTGGAGATTCATTGTCAATGTGAAGGTGTAATGACTACAATAAACTGCCGTGTGGCATCAGAATGTAATACTGGTCTCCCAGGAATGTTTCAAAGACAGACTGTTTCAAGTCTTACTCCCCCCGGACAGGAGTCTTCATTGTGCATTTTGTATCCAATCACTATGCAATTTTGGAGACTCATTGTCAATGTGAAGGTATAATGGCTACAATAAACTGCCGTGGGGCATCAGAATGTAAAACTGGTCTCCCAGGAATGTTTCAAAGACAGACTGTTTCAAGTCTTACTCCCCCCGAACAGGAGTCTTCATTGTGCATTTTGTATCCAATCACTATGCAATTTTGGAGATTCATTGTCAATGTGAAGGTATAACGGCTACAATAAACTGCCGTGGGGCATCAGAATGTAATACTGGTCTCCCAGGAATGTTTCAAAGACAGACTGTTTCAAGTCTTACTCCCCCCGGACAGGAGTCTTCATTGTGCATTTTATATCCAATCACTATGCAATTTTGGAGATTCATTGTCAATGTGAAGGTATAATGGCTACAATAAACTGCCGTGGGGCATCAGAATGTAATACTGGTCTCCCAGGAATGTTTCAAAGACAGACTGTTTCAAGTCTTACTCCATCGGACAGGAGTCTTCATTGTGCATTTTGTATCCAATCACTATGCAATTTTGGAGATTCATTGTCAATGTGAAGGTATGATGGCTACAATAAACTGCCATGGGGCATCAGAATGTAATACTGGTCTCCCAGGAATGTTTCAAAGACAGACTGTATCAAGTCTTACTCCCCCCGGACAGGAGTCTTCATTGTGCATTTTGTATCCAATCACTATGCAATTTTGGAGATTCATTGTCAATGTGAAGGTATAATGGCTACAATAAACTGCCGTGGGGCATCAGAATGTAATACTGGTCTCCCAGGAATGTTTCAAAGACAGACTGTTTCAAGTCTTACTCCCCCCGGACAGGAGTCTTCATTGTGCATTTTGTATCCAACCACTATGCAATTTTGGAGACTCATTGTCAATGTGAAGGTATAATGGCTACAATAAACTGCCGTGGGGCATTAGAATGTAAAACTGGTCTCCCAGGAATGTTTCAAAGACAGACTGTTTCAAGTCTTACTCCCCCCGGACAGGAGTCTTCATTGTGCATTTTGTATCCAATCACTATGCAATTTTGGAGATTCATTGTCAATGTGAAGGTATAATGGCTACAATAAACTCCCGTGGGGCATCAGAATGTAATACTGGTCTCCCAGGAATGTTTCAAAGACAGACTGTTTCAAGTCTGACTCCCCTCGGACAGGAGTTTTCTTTGTGCATTTTGTATCCAATCACTATGCAATTTTGGAGATTCATTGTCAATGTGAAGGTATAATGGCTACAATAAACTGCCGTGGGGCATCAGAATGTAATACTGGTCTCCCAGGAATGTTTCAAAGACAGACTGTTTCAAGTCTTACTCCCACCGGACAGGAGTCTTCATTGTGCATTTTGTATCCAATCACTACGCAATTTTGGAGATTCATTGTCAATATGAAGGTATAATGGCTACAATAAACTGCCGTGGGGCATCAGAATGTAATACTGGTCTCCAAGGAATGTTTCAAAGACAGACTGTTTCAAGTCTTACTCCCGTCGGACAGGAGTTTTCTTTGTGCATTTTGTATCCAATCACTATGCAATTTTGGAGATTCATTGTCAATGTGAAGGTATAATGGCTACAATAAACTGCCGTGTTGTTTGTTTGTTGTTGTCTTCAGTCCTGAGATTGGTTTGATGCAGCTCTCCATGCTACTTTATCCTGTGCAAGCTTCTTCATCTCCCACTACCTACTGCAACCTACATCCTTCTGAATCTGCTTAGTGTACTCATCTCTCGGTCTCCCTCTACGATTTTTACCCTCCACGCTGCCCTCCAATGCTAAATTTGTGATCCCTTGATGCCTCAAAACATGTCCTACCAACCGATCCCTTCTTCTAGTCAAGTTGTGCCACAAACTTCTCTTCTCCCCAATCCTATTCCATACCTCCTCATTAGTTACGTGATCTATCCACCTTATCTTCAGTATTCTTCTGTAGCACCACATTTCGAAAGCTTCTATTCTCTTCTTGTCCAAACTAGTTATCGTCCATGTTTCACTTCCATACATGGCTACGCTCCAAACAAATACTTTCAGAAACGACTTCCTGATACATAAATCTATATTCGATGTTAACAAATTTCTCTTCTTCAGAAATGCTTTCCTTCCCATTGCCAGTCTACATTTTATATCCTCTCTACTTCGACCATCATCAGTTATTTTACTTCCTAAATAGCAAAACTCCTTTACTACTTTAAGTGTCTCATTTCCTAATCTAATTCCCTCAGCATCACCCGATTTAATTTGACTACATTCCATTATCCTCGTTTTGCTTTTGTTAATGTTCATCTTATATCCTCCTTTCAAGACACTGTCCATTCCGTTCAACTGCTCTTCCAAGTCCTTTGCCGTCTCTGACAGAATTACAATGTCATCGGCGAACCTCAAAGTTTTTACTTCGTCTCCATGAATTTTAATACCTACTCCAAATTTTTCTTTTGTTTCCTTTACTGCTTGCTCAATATACAGATTGAATAACATCGGGGAGAGGCTACAACCCTGTCTCACTCCTTTCCCAACCACTGCTTCCCTTTCATGCCCCTCGACTCTTATTACTGCCATCTGGTTTCTGTACAAATTGTAAATAGCCTTTCGCTCCCTGTATTTTACCCCTGCTACCTTTAGAATTTGAAAAAGAGTATTCCAGTCAACATTGTCAAAAGCTTTCTCTAAGTCTACAAATGCTAGAAACGTAGGTTTGCCTTTTCTTAATCTTTCTTCTAAGATAACTCGTAAGGTCAGTATTGCCTCACGTGTTCCAACATTTCGACGGAATCCAAACTGATCCTCCCCGAGGTCTGCATCTACCAGTTTTTCCATTCGTCTGTAAAGAATTCGCGTTAGTATTTTGCAGCCGTGGCTTATTAAACTGATAGTTCGGTAATTTTCACATCTGTCAGCACCTGCTTTCTTTGGGATTGGAATTATTATATTCTTCTTGAAGTCTGAGGGTATTTTGCCTGTCTCATACATCTTGCTCACCAGCTGGTAGAGTTTTGTCATGACTGGCTCTCCCAAGGCTGTCAGTAGTTCTAATGGAATGTTGTCTACTCCGGGGGCCTTGTTTCGACTCAGGTCTCTCAGTGCTCTGTCAAACTCTTCACGCAGTATCGTATCTCCCATTTCGTCTTCATCTACATCCTCTTCCATTTCCATAATATTGTCCTCAAGTACATCGCCCTTGTATAAACCTTCTATATACTCCTTCCACCTTTCTGCCTTCCCTTCTTTGCTTAGAACTGGGCTGCCATCTGAGCTCTTGATATTCATACACGTGGTTCTCTTCTCTCCAAAGGTCTCTTTAATTTTCCTGTAGGCAGTATCTATCTTACCCCTAGTGATATAAGCTTCTACATCCTTACATTTGTCCTCTAGCCATCCCTGTTTAGCCATTTTGCACTTCCTTTCGATCTCATTTTTGAGACGTCTGTATTCCTTTTTGCCTGCTTCTTTTACTGCATTTTTATATTTTCTCCTTTCATCAATTAAATTCAATATTTCTTCTGTTACCCAAGGATTTCTAGCAGCCCTCGTCTTTGTACCTACTTTATCCTCTGCTGCCTTCACTACTACATCCCTCAGAGCTACCCATTCTTCTTCTACTGTATTTCTTTCCCCTATTCCTGTCAATTGTTCCCTTATGCTCTCTCTGAAACTCTCTACAACCTCTGGTTCTTTCAGTTTATCAGGTCCCATCTCCTTAATTTCCCACATTTTTGCAGTTTCTTCAGTTTTAATCTGCAGGTCATAACCAATAGATTGTGGTCAGAGTCCACATCTGCCCCTGGAAATGTCTTACAACTTAAAACCTGGTTCCTAAATCTCTGTCTTACCATTATATAATCTATCTGATACCTTTTAGTATCTCCAGGGGTCTTCCACGTATACAACCTTCTTTCATGATTCTTAAACCAAGTGTTAGCTATGATTAAGTTGTGCTCTCTGCAAAATTCTACTAGGCGGCTTCCTCTTTCATTTCTTAGCCCCAATCCATATTCACCTACTATGTTTCCTTCTCTCCCTTTTCCTACACTCGAATTCCAGTCACCCATTACTATTAAATTTTCGTCTCCCTTCACTATCTGAATAATTTCTTTTATTTCATCGTACATTTCTTCAATTTCTTCATCATCTGCAGAGCTAGTTGGCATATAAACTTGTACTACTGTAGTGGGCATCAGAATGTAATACTGGTCTCCCAGGAATGTTTCAAAGACAGACTGTTTCAAGTCTTACTCCCCCCGGACAGGAGTTTTCTTTGTGCATTTTGTATCCTATCACTATGCAATTTTGGAGATTCATTGTCAATGTGAAGGTATAATGGCTACAATAAACTGCCGTGGGGCATCAGAATGTAATACTGGTCTCCCAGGAATGTTTCACAGACAGACTCTTTCAAGTCTTACTCCCCCCGGACAGGAGACTTCATTGTGCATTTTATATCCAATCACTATGCAATTTTGGAGATTCATTGTCAATGTGAAGGTATAATGGCTACAATAAACTGCCGTGGGGCATCAGAATGTAATACTGGTCTCCCAGGAATGTTTCAAAGACAGACTGTTTCAAGTCTTACTCCCCCCGGACAGGAGTCTTCATTGTGCATTTTGTATCCAATCACTATGCAATTTTGGAGATTCATTGTCAATGTGAAGGTATAATGGCTACAATAAACTGCCGTGGGGAATCAGAATGTAATACTGGTCTCCCAGGAATGTTTCAAAGACAGACTGTTTCAAGTCTTATTCCCCCCGGACAGGAGTCTTCATTGTGCATTTTGTATCCAATCACTATGCAATTTTGGAGATTCATGGTCAATGTGAAGGTGTAATGACTACAATAAACTGCCGTGTGGCATCAGAATGTAATACTGGTCTCCCAGGAATGTTTCAAAGACAGACTGTTTCAAGTCTTACTCCCCCCGGACAGGAGTCTTCATTGTGCATTTTGTATCCAATCACTATGCAATTTTGGAGACTCATTGTCAATGTGAAGGTATAATGGCTACAATAAACTGCCGTGGGGCATCAGAATGTAAAACTGGTCTCCCAGGAATGTTTCAAAGACAGACTGTTTCAAGTCTTACTCCCCCCGAACAGGAGTCTTCATTGTGCATTTTGTATCCAATCACTATGCAATTTTGGAGATTCATTGTCAATGTGAAGGTATAACGGCTACAATAAACTGCCGTGGGGCATCAGAATGTAATACTGGTCTCCCAGGAATGTTTCAAAGACAGACTGTTTCAAGTCTTACTCCCCCCGGACAGGAGTCTTCATTGTGCATTTTATATCCAATCACTATGCAATTTTGGAGATTCATTGTCAATGTGAAGGTATAATGGCTACAATAAACTGCCGTGGTGCATCAGAATGTAATACTGGTCTCCCAGGAATGTTTCAAAGACAGACTGTTTCAAGTCTTACTCCCCCCGGACAGGAGTCTTCATTGTGCACTTTGTATCCAATCACTATGCAATTTTGGAGATTCATTGTCAATGTGAAGGTATAATGACTACAATAAACTGCCGTGGGGCATCAGAATGTAATACTGGTCTCCCAGGAATGTTTCTAAGACGGACTGTTTCAAGTCTTACTCCCCCCGGACAGGAGTCTTCATTGAGCACTTTGTATCCAATACTATGCAATTTTGGAGAATCATTGTCAATGTGAAGGTATAATGGCTACAATAAACTGCCGTGGGGCATCAGAATGTAATACTGGTCTCCCAGGAATGTTTCAAAGACAGACATTTTCAAGTCTTACTCCCTCGGACAGGGGTCTTCATTGTGCATTTTGTATCCAATCACTATGCAATTTTGGAGATTCATTGTCAGTGTGACGGTATAATGGCTACAATAAACTGCCGTGGGGCATCAGAATGTAATACTGGTCTCCCAGGAATGTTTCAAAGACAGACTGTTTCAAGTCTTACTCCCCCCGGACAGGAGTCTTCATTGTGCATTTTGTATCCAATCACTATGCAATTTTGGAGATTCATTGTCAATGTGAAGGTATAATGGCTACAATAAACTGCCGTGGGGCATCAGAATGTAATACTGGTCTCCCAGGAATGTTTCAAAGACAGACTGTTTAAAGTCTTACTCCCCCCGGACAGGAGTCTTCATTGTGCATTTTGTATCCAATCACTATGCAATTTTGGAGATTCATTGTCAATGTGAAGTTATAATGGCTACAATAAACTGCCGTGGGGCATCAGAATGTAATACTGGTCTAACAGGAATGTTTCAAAGACAGACTGTTTCAAGTCTTACTCCCCCCGGACAGGAGTCTTCATTGTGCATTTTGTATCCAATCACTATGCAATTTTGGAGATTCATTGTCAATGTGAAGGTATAATGGCTACAATAAACTGCCGTGGGGCATCAGAATGTAATACTGGTCTCCCAGGAATGTTTCAAAGACAGACTGTTTAAAGTCTTACTCCCCCCGGACAGGAGTCTTCATTGTGCATTTTGTATCCAATCACTATGCAATTTTGGAGACTCATTGTCAATGTGAAGGTATAATGGCTACAATAAACTGCCGTGGGGCATCAGAATGTAATACTGCTCTCCCAGGAATGTTTCAAAGACAGACTGTTTCAAGTCTTACTCCCCTCGGACAGGAATCTTCACTGTGCATTTTGTATCCAATCACTATGCAATTTTGGATATTCATTGTCAATGTGAAGGTATAATGGCTACAATAAACTGCCGTGGGGCATCAGAATGTAATACTGGTCTCCCAGGAATGTTTCAAAGACAGACTGTTTTAAGTCTTACTCCCCCCGGACAGGAGTCTTCATTGTGCATTTTGTATCCAATCACTATGCAATTTTGGAGACTCATTGTCAATGTGAAGGTATAATGGCTACAATAAACTGCCGTAGGGCATCAGAATGTAAAACTGGTCTCCCAGGAATGTTTCAGAGACAGACTGTTTCAAGTCTTACTCCCCCCGGACAGGAGCCTTCATTGTGCATTTTGTATCCAATCACTATGCAATTTTGGAGATTCATTGTCAATGTGAAGGTATAATGGCTACAATAAACTGCCGTGGGGCATCAGAATGTAATACTGGTCTCCCAGGAATGTTTCAAAGACAGACTGTTTCAAGTCTTACTCCCCCCGGACAGGAGTCTTCATTGTGCATTTTGTATCCAATCACTACGCAATTTTGGAGATTCATTGTCAATATGAAGGTATAATGGCTACAATAAACTGCCGTGCTGCATCAGAATGTAATACTGGTCTCCCAGGAATGTTTCAAAGACAGACTGTTTCAAGTCTTAATCCCGTCGGACAGGAGTTTTCTTTATGCATTTTGTATCCAATCACTTTGCAATTTTGGAGATTCATTGTCAATGTGAAGGTATAATGGCTACAATAAACTGCCGTGGGACATCAGAATGTAATACTGGTCTCCCAGGAATATTTCAAAGACAGACTGTTTCAAGTCTTACTCCCCTTGGACAGGAGTTTTCTTTGTGCATTTTGTATCCAATGACTATGCAATTTTGGAGATTCATTGTCAATGTGAAGGTATAATGGCTACAATAAACTGCCGTGGGGCATCAGAATGTAATACTGGTCTCCCAGGAATGTTTCAAAGACAGACTGTTTCAAAGTCTTACTCCCCTCGGACAGGAGTTTTCTTTGTGCATTTTGTATCCAATGACTATGCAATTTTGGAGACTCATTGTCAATGTGAAAGTATAATGGCTACAATAAACTGCCGTGGGGCATCAGAATGTAATACTGGTCTCCCAGGAATGTTTCAAAGACAGACTGTTTCAAGTCTTACTCCCCCCGGACAGGAGTCTTCCTTGTGCATTTTGTATCCAATCACTATGCAATTTTTTAGACTCATTGTCAATGTGAAGGTATAATGGCTAAAATAAACTGCCGTGGGGCATCAGAATGTAATACTGGTCTCCCAGGAATGTTTCAAAGACAGACTGTTTCAAGTCTTACTCCCCCCGGACAGGAGTCTTCATTGTGCATTTTGTATCCAATCACTATGCAATTTTGGAGATTCATTGTCAATGTGAAGGTATAATGGCTACAATAAACTGCCGTGGGGCATCAGAATGTAATACTGGTCTCCCAGGAATGTTTCAAAGACAGACTGTTTCAAGTCTTACTCCCCCCGGACAGGAGTCTTCATTGTGCATTTTGTATCCAATCACTATGCAATTTTGGAGATTCATTGTCAATGTGATGGTATAATGGCTGCAATAAACTGCCGTGGTGCATCAGAATGTAATACTGGTCTCCCAGGAATGTTTCAAAGACAGACTCTTTCAAGTCTTACTCCCCCCGGACAGGAGTCTTTGTTGTGCACTTTGTATCCAATCACTATGCAATTTTGGAGATTCATTGTCAATGTGAAGGTATAATGGCTACAATAAACTGCCGTGGGGCATCAGAATGTAATACTGGTCTCCCAGGAATGTTTCAAAGACAGACTGTATCAAGTCTTACTCCCCCCGGACAGGAGTCTTCATTGTGCACTTTGTATCCAATACTATGCAATTTTGGAGATTCATTGTCAATGTGAAGGTATAATGGCTACAATAAACTGCCGTGGGGTATCAGAATGTAATACTGGTCTCCCAGGAATGTTTCAAAGACAGACTTTTTCAAGTCTTACTCCCCCCGGACAGGGGTCTTCATTGTGCATTTTGTATCCAATCACTATGCAATTTTGGAGAATCATTGTCAGTGTGAAGGTATAATGGCTACAATAAACTGCCGTGGGGCATCAGAGTGTAATACTGGTCTCCCAGGAATGTTTCAAAGACAGACTGTTTCAAGTCTTACTCCCCCCGGACAGGAGTCTTCATTGTGCATTTTATATCCAATCACTATGCAATTTTGGAGATTCATTGTCAATGTGAAGGTATAATGGCTACAATAAACTCCCGTGGCGCATCAGAATGTAATACTGGTCTCCCAGGAATGTTTCACAGACAGACTCTTTCAAGTCTTACTCCCCCCGGACAGGAGTCTTCATTGTGCATTTTATATCCAATCACTATGCAATTTTGGAGATTCATTGTCAATGTGAAGGTATAATGGCTACAATAAACTGCCGTGGGGCATCAGAATGTAATACTGGTCTCCCAGGAATGTTTCAAAGACAGACTGTTTCAAGTCTTACTCCCCCCGGACAGGAGTCTTCATTGTGCATTTTGTATCCAATCACTATGCAATTTTGGAGATTCATTGTCAATGTGAAGGTATAATGGCTAAAATAAACTGCCGTGGGGCATCAGAATGTAAAACTGGTCTCCCAGGAATGTTTCAAAGACAGACTGTTTCAAGTCTTACTCCCCCCGAACAGGAGTCTTCATTGTGCATTTTGTATCCAATCACTATGCAATTTTGGAGATTCATTGTCAATGTGAAGGTATAATGGCTACAATAAACTGCCGTGGGGCATCAGAATGTAATACTGGTCTCCCAGGAATGTTTCAAAGACAGACTGTTTCAAGTCTTACTCCCCCCGGACAGGAGTCTTCATTGTGCATTTTATATCCAATCACTATGCAATTTTGGAGATTCATTGTCAATGTGAAGGTATAATGGCTACAATAAACTGCCGTGGGGCATCAGAATGTAATACTGGTCTCCCAGGAATGTTTCAAAGACAGACTGTTTCAAGTCCTACTCCCCCCGCACAGGAGTCTTCATTGTGCATTTTGTATCCAATCACTATGCAATTTTGGAGATTCATTGTCAATGTGAAGGTATAATGGCTACAATAAACTGCCGTGGGGCATCAGAATGTAATACTGGTCTCCCAGGAATGTTTCAAAGACAGACTGTTTCAAGTCTTACTCCCCCCGGACAGGAGTCTTCATTGTGCATTTTGTATCCAATCACTATGCAATTTTGGAGATTCATTGTCAATGTGAAGGTATAATGGCTACAATAAACTGCCGTGGGGCATCAGAATGTAATACTGGTCTCCCAGGAATGTTTCAAAGACAGACTGTTTCAAGTCTTACTCCCCCCGGACAAAAGTCTTCATTGTGCATTTTGTATCCAACCACTATGCAATTTTGGAGACTCATTGTCAATGTGAAGGTATAATGGCTACAATAAACAGCCGTGGGGCATTAGAATGTAAAACTGGTCTCCCAGGAATGTTTCAAAGACAGACTCTTTCAAGTCTTACTCCCCCCGGACAGGAGTCTTCATTGTGCATTTTGTATCCAATCACTATGCAATTTTGGAGATTCATTGTCAATGTGAAGGTATAATGGGTACAATAAACTCCCGTGGGGCATCAGAATGTAATACTGGTCTCCCAGGAATGTTTCAAAGACAGACTGTTTCAAGTCTGACTCCCCTCGGACAGGAGTTTTCTTTGTGCATTTTGTATCCAATCACTATGCAATTTTGGAGATTCATTGTCAATGTGAAGGTATAATGGCTACAATAAACTGCCGTGTTGTTTGTTTGTTGTTGTCTTCAGTCCTGAGACTGGTTTGATGCAGCTCTCCATGCTACTTTATCCTGTGCAAGCTTCTTCATCTCCCAGTACCTACTGCAACCTACATCCATCTGAATCTGCTTAGTGTACTCATCTCTCGGTCTCCCTCTACGATTTTTACCCTCCACGCTGCCCTCCAATGCTAAATTTGTGATCCCTTGATGCCTCAAAACATGTCCTACCAACCGATCCGTTCTTCTAGTCAAGTTGTGCCACAAACTTCTCTTCTCCCCAATCCTATTCAATACCTCCTCATTAGTTACGTGATCTATCCACCTTATCTTCAGTATTCTTCTGTAGCACCACATTTCGAAAGCTTCTATTCTCTTCTTGTCCAAACTAGTTATCGTCCATGTTTCACTTCCATACATGGCTACGCTCCAAACAAATACTTTCAGAAACGACTTCCTGATACATAAATCTATATTCGATGTTAACAAATTTCTCTTCTTCAGAAATGCTTTCCTTCCCATTGCCAGTCTACATTTTATATCCTCTCTACTTCGACCATCATCAGTTATTTTACTTCCTAAATAGCAAAACTCCTTTACTACTTTAAGTGTCTCATTTCCTAATCTAATTCCCTCAGCATCACCCGATTTAATTTGACTACATTCCATTATCCTCGTTTTGCTTTTGTTAATGTTCATCTTATATCCTCCTTTCAAGACACTGTCCATTCCGTTCAACTGCTCTTCCAAGTCCTTTGCCGTCTCTGACAGAATTACAATGTCATCGGCGAACCTCAAAGTTTTTACTTCGTCTCCATGAATTTTAATACCTACTCCAAATTTTTCTTTTGTTTCCTTTACTGCTTGCTCAATATACAGATTGAATAACATCGGGGAGAGGCTACAACCCTGTCTCACTCCTTTCCCAACCACTGCTTCCCTTTCATGCCCCTCGACTCTTATTACTGCCATCTGGTTTCTGTACAAATTGTAAATAGCCTTTCGCTCCCTGTATTTTACCCCTGCTACCTTTAGAATTTGAAAAAGAGTATTCCAGTCAACATTGTCAAAAGCTTTCTCTAAGTCTACAAATGCTAGAAACGTAGGTTTGCCTTTTCTTAATCTTTCTTCTAAGATAACTCGTAAGGTCAGTATTGCCTCACGTGTTCCAACATTTCGACGGAATCCAAACTGATCCTCCCCGAGGTCTGCATCTACCAGTTTTTCCATTCGTCTGTAAAGAATTCGCGTTAGTATTTTGCAGCCGTGGCTTATTAAACTGATAGTTCGGTAATTTTCACATCTGTCAGCACCTGCTTTCTTTGGGATTGGAATTATTATATTCTTCTTGAAGTCTGAGGGTATTTCGCCTGTCTCATACATCTTGCTCACCAGCTGGTAGAGTTTTGTCATGACTGGCTCTCCCAAGGCTGTCAGTAGTTCTAATGGAATGTTGTCTACTCCGGGGGCCTTGTTTCGACTCAGGTCTCTCAGTGCTCTGTCAAACTCTTCACGCAGTATCGTATCTCCCATTTCGTCTTCATCTACATCCTCTTCCATTTCCATAATATTGTCCTCAAGTACATCGCCCTTGTATAAACCTTCTATATACTCCTTCCACCTTTCTGCCTTCCCTTCTTTGCTTAGAACTGGGCTGCCATCTGAGCTCTTGATATTCATACACGTGGTTCTCTTCTCTCCAAAGGTCTCTTTAATTTTCCTGTAGGCAGTATCTATCTTACCCCTAGTGATATAAGCTTCTACATCCTTACATTTGTCCTCTAGCCATCCCTGTTTAGCCATTTTGCACTTCCTTTCGATCTCATTTTTGAGACGTCTGTATTCCTTTTTGCCTGCTTCTTTTACTGCATTTTTATATTTTCTCCTTTCATCAATTAAATTCAATATTTCTTCTGTTACCCAAGGATTTCTAGCAGCCCTCGTCTTTGTACCTACTTTATCCTCTGCTGCCTTCACTACTACATCCCTCAGAGCTACCCATTCTTCTTCTACTGTATTTCTTTCCCCTATTCCTGTCAATTGTTCCCTTATGCTCTCTCTGAAACTCTCTACAACCTCTGGTTCTTTCAGTTTATCCAGGTCCCATCTCCTTAATTTCCCACATTTTTGCAGTTTCTTCAGTTTTAATCTGCAGGTCATAACCAATAGATTGTGGTCAGAGTCCACATCTGCCCCTGGAAATGTCTTACAACTTAAAACCTGGTTCCTAAATCTCTGTCTTACCATTATATAATCTATCTGATACCTTTTAGTATCTCCAGGGGTCTTCCACGTATACAACCTTCTTTCATGATTCTTAAACCAAGTGTTAGCTATGATTAAGTTGTGCTCTCTGCAAAATTCTACTAGGCGGCTTCCTCTTTCATTTCTTAGCCCCAATCCATATTCACCTACTATGTTTCCTTCTCTCCCTTTTCCTACACTCGAATTCCAGTCACCCATTACTATTAAATTTTCGTCTCCCTTCACTATCTGAATAATTTCTTTTATTTCATCGTACATTTCTTCAATTTCTTCATCATCTGCAGAGCTAGTTGGCATATAAACTTGTACTACTGTAGTGGGCATCAGAATGTAATACTGGTCTCCCAGGAATGTTTCAAAGACAGACTGTTTCAAGTCTTACTCCCCCCGGACAGGAGTTTTCTTTGTGCATTTTGTATCCTATCACTATGCAATTTTGGAGATTCATTGTCAATGTGAAGGTATAATGGCTACAATAAACTGCCGTGGGGCATCAGAATGTAATACTGGTCTCCCAGGAATGTTTCACAGACAGACTCTTTCAAGTCTTACTCCCCCCGGACAGGAGACTTCATTGTGCATTTTATATCCAATCACTATGCAATTTTGGAGATTCATGGTCAATGTGAAGGTATAATGGCTACAATAAACTGCCGTGGGGCATCAGAATGTAATACTGGTCTCCCAGGAATGTTTCAAAGACAGACTGTTTCAAGTCTTACTCCCCCCGGACAGGAGTCTTCATTGTGCATTTTGTATCCAATCACTATGCAATTTTGGAGATTCATTGTCAATGTGAAGGTATAATGGCTACAATAAACTGCCGTGGGGAATCAGAATGTAATACTGGTCTCCCAGGAATGTTTCAAAGACAGACTGTTTCAAGTCTTATTCCCCCCGGACAGGAGTCTTCATTGTGCATTTTGTATCCAATCACTATGCAATTTTGGAGATTCATTGTCAATGTGAAGGTGTAATGACTACAATAAACTGCCGTGTGGCATCAGAATGTAATACTGGTCTCCCAGGAATGTTTCAAAGACAGACTGTTTCAAGTCTTACTCCCCCCGGACAGGAGTCTTCATTGTGCATTTTGTATCCAATCACTATGCAATTTTGGAGACTCATTGTCAATGTGAAGGTATAATGGCTACAATAAACTGCCGTGGGGCATCAGAATGTAAAACTGGTCTCCCAGGAATGTTTCAAAGACAGACTGTTTCAAGTCTTACTCCCCCCGAACAGGAGTCTTCATTGTGCATTTTGTATCCAATCACTATGCAATTTTGGAGATTCATTGTCAATGTGAAGGTATAACGGCTACAATAAACTGCCGTGGGGCATCAGAATGTAATACTGGTCTCCCAGGAATGTTTCAAAGACAGACTGTTTCAAGTCTTACTCCCCCCGGACAGGAGTCTTCATTGTGCATTTTATATCCAATCACTATGCAATTTTGGAGATTCATTGTCAATGTGAAGGTATAATGGCTACAATAAACTGCCGTGGGGCATCAGAATGTAATACTGGTCTCCCAGGAATGTTTCAAAGACAGACTGTTTCAAGTCTTACTCCATCGGACAGGAGTCTTCATTGTGCATTTTGTATCCAATCACTATGCAATTTTGGAGATTCATTGTCAATGTGAAGGTATAATGGCTACAATAAACTGCCATGGGGCATCAGAATGTAATACTGGTCTCCCAGGAATGTTTCAAAGACAGACTGTATCAAGTCTTACTCCCCCCGGACAGGAGTCTTCATTGTGCATTTTGTATCCAATCACTATGCAATTTTGGAGATTCATTGTCAATGTGAAGGTATAATGGCTACAATAAACTGCCGTGGGGCATCAGAATGTAATACTGGTCTCCCAGGAATGTTTCAAAGACAGACTGTTTCAAGTCTTACTCCCCCCGGACAGGAGTCTTCATTGTGCATTTTGTATCCAACCACTATGCAATTTTGGAGACTCATTGTCAATGTGAAGGTATAATGGCTACAATAAACTGCCGTGGGGCATTAGAATGTAAAACTGGTCTCCCAGGAATGTTTCAAAGACAGACTGTTTCAAGTCTTACTCCCCCCGGACAGGAGTCTTCATTGTGCATTTTGTATCCAATCACTATGCAATTTTGGAGATTCATTGTCAATGTGAAGGTATAATGGCTACAATAAACTCCCGTGGGGCATCAGAATGTAATACTGGTCTCCCAGGAATGTTTCAAAGACAGACTGTTTCAAGTCTGACTCCCCTCGGACAGGAGTTTTCTTTGTGCATTTTGTATCCAATCACTATGCAATTTTGGAGATTCATTGTCAATGTGAAGGTATAATGGCTACAATAAACTGCCGTGGGGCATCAGAATGTAATACTGGTCTCCCAGGAATGTTTCAAAGACAGACTGTTTCAAGTCTTACTCCCACCGGACAGGAGTCTTCATTGTGCATTTTGTATCCAATCACTACGCAATTTTGGAGATTCATTGTCAATATGAAGGTATAATGGCTACAATAAACTGCCGTGGGGCATCAGAATGTAATACTGGTCTCCAAGGAATGTTTCAAAGACAGACTGTTTCAAGTCTTACTCCCGTCGGACAGGAGTTTTCTTTGTGCATTTTGTATCCAATCACTATGCAATTTTGGAGATTCATTGTCAATGTGAAGGTATAATGGCTACAATAAACTGCCGTGTTGTTTGTTTGTTGTTGTCTTCAGTCCTGAGATTGGTTTGATGCAGCTCTCCATGCTACTTTATCCTGTGCAAGCTTCTTCATCTCCCACTACCTACTGCAACCTACATCCTTCTGAATCTGCTTAGTGTACTCATCTCTCGGTCTCCCTCTACGATTTTTACCCTCCACGCTGCCCTCCAATGCTAAATTTGTGATCCCTTGATGCCTCAAAACATGTCCTACCAACCGATCCCTTCTTCTAGTCAAGTTGTGCCACAAACTTCTCTTCTCCCCAATCCTATTCCATACCTCCTCATTAGTTACGTGATCTATCCACCTTATCTTCAGTATTCTTCTGTAGCACCACATTTCGAAAGCTTCTATTCTCTTCTTGTCCAAACTAGTTATCGTCCATGTTTCACTTCCATACATGGCTACGCTCCAAACAAATACTTTCAGAAACGACTTCCTGATACATAAATCTATATTCGATGTTAACAAATTTCTCTTCTTCAGAAATGCTTTCCTTCCCATTGCCAGTCTACATTTTATATCCCCTCTACTTCGACCATCGTCAGTTATTTTACTTCCTAAATAGCAAAACTCCTTTACTACTTTAAGTGTCTCATTTCCTAATCTAATTCCCTCAGCATCACCCGATTTAATTTGACTACATTCCATTATCCTCGTTTTGCTTTTGTTAATGTTCATCTTATATCCTCCTTTCAAGACACTGTCCATTCCGTTCAACTGCTCTTCCAAGTCCTTTGCCGTCTCTGACAGAATTACAATGTCATCGGCGAACCTCAAAGTTTTTACTTCGTCTCCATGAATTTTAATACCTACTCCAAATTTTTCTTTTGTTTCCTTTACTGCTTGCTCAATATACAGATTGAATAACATCGGGGAGAGGCTACAACCCTGTCTCACTCCTTTCCCAACCACTGCTTCCCTTTCATGCCCCTCGACTCTTATTACTGCCATCTGGTTTCTGTACAAATTGTAAATAGCCTTTCGCTCCCTGTATTTTACCCCTGCTACCTTTAGAATTTGAAAAAGAGTATTCCAGTCAACATTGTCAAAAGCTTTCTCTAAGTCTACAAATGCTAGAAACGTAGGTTTGCCTTTTCTTAATCTTTCTTCTAAGATAACTCGTAAGGTCAGTATTGCCTCACGTGTTCCAACATTTCGACGGAATCCAAACTGATCCTCCCCGAGGTCTGCATCTACCAGTTTTTCCATTCGTCTGTAAAGAATTCGCGTTAGTATTTTGCAGCCGTGGCTTATTAAACTGATAGTTCGGTAATTTTCACATCTGTCAGCACCTGCTTTCTTTGGGATTGGAATTATTATATTCTTCTTGAAGTCTGAGGGTATTTCGCCTGTCTCATACATCTTGCTCACCAGCTGGTAGAGTTTTGTCATGACTGGCTCTCCCAAGGCTGTCAGTAGTTCTAATGGAATGTTGTCTACTCCGAGGGCCTTGTTTCGACTCAGGTCTTTCAGTGCTCTGTCAAACTCTTCACGCAGTATCGTATCTCCCATTTCGTCTTCATCTACATCCTCTTCCATTTCCATAATATTGTCCTCAAGTACATCGCCCTTGTATAAACCTTCTATATACTCCTTCCACCTTTCTGCCTTCCCTTCTTTGCTTAGAACTGGGCTGCCATCTGAGCTCTTGATATTCATACACGTGGTTCTCTTCTCTCCAAAGGTCTCTTTAATTTTCCTGTAGGCAGTATCTATCTTACCCCTAGTGATATAAGCTTCTACATCCTTACATTTGTCCTCTAGCCATCCCTGTTTAGCCATTTTGCACTTCCTTTCGATCTCATTTTTGAGACGTCTGTATTCCTTTTTGCCTGCTTCTTTTACTGCATTTTTATATTTTCTCCTTTCATCAATTAAATTCAATATTTCTTCTGTTACCCAAGGATTTCTAGCAGCCCTCGTCTTTGTACCTACTTTATCCTCTGCTGCCTTCACTACTACATCCCTCAGAGCTACCCATTCTTCTTCTACTGTATTTCTTTCCCCTATTCCTGTCAATTGTTCCCTTATGCTCTCTCTGAAACTCTCTACAACCTCTGGTTCTTTCAGTTTATCCAGGTCCCATCTCCTTAATTTCCCACATTTTTGCAGTTTCTTCAGTTTTAATCTGCAGGTCATAACCAATAGATTGTGGTCAGAGTCCACATCTGCCCCTGGAAATGTCTTACAACTTAAAACCTGGTTCCTAAATCTCTGTCTTACCATTATATAATCTATCTGATACCTTTTAGTATCTCCAGGGGTCTTCCACGTATACAACCTTCTTTCATGATTCTTAAACCAAGTGTTAGCTATGATTAAGTTGTGCTCTCTGCAAAATTCTACTAGGCGGCTTCCTCTTTCATTTCTTAGCCCCAATCCATATTCACCTACTATGTTTCCTTCTCTCCCTTTTCCTACACTCGAATTCCAGTCACCCATTACTATTAAATTTTCGTCTCCCTTCACTATCTGAATAATTTCTTTTATTTCATCGTACATTTCTTCAATTTCTTCATCATCTGCAGAGCTAGTTGGCATATAAACTTGTACTACTGTAGTGGGCATCAGAATGTAATACTGGTCTCCCAGGAATGTTTCAAAGACAGACTGTTTCAAGTCTTACTCCCCCCGGACAGGAGTTTTCTTTGTGCATTTTGTATCCTATCACTATGCAATTTTGGAGATTCATTGTCAATGTGAAGGTATAATGGCTACAATAAACTGTCGTGGGGCATCAGAATGTAATACTGGTCTCCCAGGAATGTTTCAAAGACAGACTGTTTCAAAGTCTTACTCCCCTCGGACAGGAGTTTTCTTTGTGCATTTTGTAAACAATGACTATGCAATTTTGGAGATTCATTGTCAATGTGAAGGTATAATGGCTACAATAAACTGCCGTGGGGCATCAGAATGTAATACTGGTCTCCCAGGAATGTTTCAAAGACAGACTGTTTCAAGTCTTACTCCCCCCCCGGACAGGAGTCTTCATTGTGCATTTTGTATCCAATCACTATGCAATTTTGGAGATTCATTGTCAATGTGAAGGTATAATGGCTACAATAAACTGCCGTGGGGCATCAGAATGTAATACTGGTCTCCCAGGAATGTTTCAAAGACAGACTGTTTCAAGTCTTACTCCCCTCGGACAGGAGTTTTCATTGTGCATTTTGTATCCAATCACTATGCAATTTTGGAGATTCATTGTCAATGTGAAGGTATAATGGCTACAATAAACTGCCGTGGGGCATCAGAATGTAATACTGGTCTCCCAGGAATGTTTCAAAGACAGACTGTTTCAAGTCTTACTCCCCCCGGACAGGAGTCTTCCTTGTGCATTTTGTATCCAATCACTATGCAATTTTTTAGACTCATTGTCAATGTGAAGGTATAATGGCTAAAATAAACTGCCGTGGGGCATCAGAATGTAATACTGGTCTCCCAGGAATGTTTCAAAGACAGACTGTTTCAAGTCTTACTCCCCCCGGACAGGAGTCTTCATTGTGCATTTTGTATCCAATCACTATGCAATTTTGGAGATTCATTGTCAATGTGAAGGTATAATGGCTACAATAAACTGCCGTGGGGCATCAGAATGTAATACTGGTCTCCCAGGAATGTTTCAAAGACAGACTGTTTCAAGTCTTACTCCCCCCGGACAGGAGTCTTCATTGTGCATTTTGTATCCAATCACTATGCAATTTTGGAGATTCATTGTCAATGTGATGGTATAATGGCTGCAATAAACTGCCGTGGTGCATCAGAATGTAATACTGGTCTCCCAGGAATGTTTCAAAGACAGACTCTTTCAAGTCTTACTCCCCCCGGACAGGAGTCTTTGTTGTGCACTTTGTATCCAATCACTATGCAATTTTGGAGATTCATTGTCAATGTGAAGGTATAATGGCTACAATAAACTGCCGTGGGGCATCAGAATGTAATACTGGTCTCCCAGGAATGTTTCAAAGACAGACTGTATCAAGTCTTACTCCCCCCGGACAGGAGTCTTCATTGTGCACTTTGTATCCAATACTATGCAATTTTGGAGATTCATTGTCAATGTGAAGGTATAATGGCTACAATAAACTGCCGTGGGGTATCAGAATGTAATACTGGTCTCCCAGGAATGTTTCAAAGACAGACTTTTTCAAGTCTTACTCCCCCCGGACAGGGGTCTTCATTGTGCATTTTGTATCCAATCACTATGCAATTTTGGAGAATCATTGTCAGTGTGAAGGTATAATGGCTACAATAAACTGCCGTGGGGCATCAGAATGTAATACTGGTCTCCCAGGAATGTTTCAAAGACAGACTGTTTCAAGTCTTACTCCCCCCGGACAGGAGTCTTCATTGTGCATTTTATATCCAATCACTATGCAATTTTGGAGATTCATTGTCAATGTGAAGGTATAATGGCTACAATAAACTCCCGTGGCGCATCAGAATGTAATACTGGTCTCCCAGGAATGTTTCACAGACAGACTCTTTCAAGTCTTACTCCCCCCGGACAGGAGTCTTCATTGTGCATTTTATATCCAATCACTATGCAATTTTGGAGATTCATTGTCAATGTGAAGGTATAATGGCTACAATAAACTGCCGTGGGGCATCAGAATGTAATACTGGTCTCCCAGGAATGTTTCAAAGACAGACTGTTTCAAGTCTTACTCCCCCCGGACAGGAGTCTTCATTGTGCATTTTGTATCCAATCACTATGCAATTTTGGAGATTCATTGTCAATGTGAAGGTATAATGGCTAAAATAAACTGCCGTGGGGCATCAGAATGTAAAACTGGTCTCCCAGGAATGTTTCAAAGACAGACTGTTTCAAGTCTTACTCCCCCCGAACAGGAGTCTTCATTGTGCATTTTGTATCCAATCACTATGCAATTTTGGAGATTCATTGTCAATGTGAAGGTATAATGGCTACAATAAACTGCCGTGGGGCATCAGAATGTAATACTGGTCTCCCAGGAATGTTTCAAAGACAGACTGTTTCAAGTCTTACTCCCCCCGGACAGGAGTCTTCATTGTGCATTTTATATCCAATCACTATGCAATTTTGGAGATTCATTGTCAATGTGAAGGTATAATGGCTACAATAAACTGCCGTGGGGCATCAGAATGTAATACTGGTCTCCCAGGAATGTTTCAAAGACAGACTGTTTCAAGTCCTACTCCCCCCGCACAGGAGTCTTCATTGTGCATTTTGTATCCAATCACTATGCAATTTTGGAGATTCATTGTCAATGTGAAGGTATAATGGCTACAATAAACTGCCGTGGGGCATCAGAATGTAATACTGGTCTCCCAGGAATGTTTCAAAGACAGACTGTTTCAAGTCTTACTCCCCCCGGACAGGAGTCTTCATTGTGCATTTTGTATCCAATCACTATGCAATTTTGGAGATTCATTGTCAATGTGAAGGTATAATGGCTACAATAAACTGCCGTGGGGCATCAGAATGTAATACTGGTCTCCCAGGAATGTTTCAAAGACAGACTGTTTCAAGTCTTACTCCCCCCGGACAAAAGTCTTCATTGTGCATTTTGTATCCAACCACTATGCAATTTTGGAGACTCATTGTCAATGTGAAGGTATAATGGCTACAATAAACAGCCGTGGGGCATTAGAATATAAAACTGGTCTCCCAGGAATGTTTCAAAGACAGACTCTTTCAAGTCTTACTCCCCCCGGACAGGAGTCTTCATTGTGCATTTTGTATCCAATCACTATGCAATTTTGGAGATTCATTGTCAATGTGAAGGTATAATGGGTACAATAAACTCCCGTGGGGCATCAGAATGTAATACTGGTCTCCCAGGAATGTTTCAAAGACAGACTGTTTCAAGTCTGACTCCCCTCGGACAGGAGTTTTCTTTGTGCATTTTGTATCCAATCACTATGCAATTTTGGAGATTCATTGTCAATGTGAAGGTATAATGGCTACAATAAACTGCCGTGTTGTTTGTTTGTTGTTGTCTTCAGTCCTGAGACTGGTTTGATGCAGCTCTCCATGCTACTTTATCCTGTGCAAGCTTCTTCATCTCCCAGTACCTACTGCAACCTACATCCATCTGAATCTGCTTAGTGTACTCATCTCTCGGTCTCCCTCTACGATTTTTACCCTCCACGCTGCCCTCCAATGCTAAATTTGTGATCCCTTGATGCCTCAAAACATGTCCTACCAACCGATCCCTTCTTCTAGTCAAGTTGTGCCACAAACTTCTCTTCTCCCCAATCCTATTCAATACCTCCTCATTAGTTACGTGATCTATCCACCTTATCTTCAGTATTCTTCTGTAGCACCACATTTCGAAAGCTTCTATTCTCTTCTTGTCCAAACTAGTTATCGTCCATGTTTCACTTCCATACATGGCTACGCTCCAAACAAATACTTTCAGAAACGACTTCCTGATACATAAATCTATATTCGATGTTAACAAATTTCTCTTCTTCAGAAATGCTTTCCTTCCCATTGCCAGTCTACATTTTATATCCTCTCTACTTCGACCATCATCAGTTATTTTACTTCCTAAATAGCAAAACTCCTTTACTACTTTAAGTGTCTCATTTCCTAATCTAATTCCCTCAGCATCACCCGATTTAATTTGACTACATTCCATTATCCTCGTTTTGCTTTTGTTAATGTTCATCTTATATCCTCCTTTCAAGACACTGTCCATTCCGTTCAACTGCTCTTCCAAGTCCTTTGCCGTCTCTGACAGAATTACAATGTCATCGGCGAACCTCAAAGTTTTTACTTCGTCTCCATGAATTTTAATACCTACTCCAAATTTTTCTTTTGTTTCCTTTACTGCTTGCTCAATATACAGATTGAATAACATCGGGGAGAGGCTACAACCCTGTCTCACTCCTTTCCCAACCACTGCTTCCCTTTCATGCCCCTCGACTCTTATTACTGCCATCTGGTTTCTGTACAAATTGTAAATAGCCTTTCGCTCCCTGTATTTTACCCCTGCTACCTTTAGAATTTGAAGAAGAGTATTCCAGTCAACATTGTCAAAAGCTTTCTCTAAGTCTACAAATGCTAGAAACGTAGGTTTGCCTTTTCTTAATCTTTCTTCTAAGATAACTCGTAAGGTCAGTATTGCCTCACGTGTTCCAACATTTCGACGGAATCCAAACTGATCCTCCCCGAGGTCTGCATCTACCAGTTTTTCCATTCGTCTGTAAAGAATTCGCGTTAGTATTTTGCAGCCGTGGCTTATTAAACTGATAGTTCGGTAATTTTCACATCTGTCAGCACCTGCTTTCTTTGGGATTGGAATTATTATATTCTTCTTGAAGTCTGAGGGTATTTCGCCTGTCTCATACATCTTGCTCACCAGCTGGTAGAGTTTTGTCATGACTGGCTCTCCCAAGGCTGTCAGTAGTTCTAATGGAATGTTGTCTACTCCGGGGGCCTTGTTTCGACTCAGGTCTCTCAGTGCTCTGTCAAACTCTTCACGCAGTATCGTATCTCCCATTTCGTCTTCATCTACATCCTCTTCCATTTCCATAATATTGTCCTCAAGTACATCGCCCTTGTATAAACCTTCTATATACTCCTTCCACCTTTCTGCCTTCCCTTCTTTGCTTAGAACTGGGCTGCCATCTGAGCTCTTGATATTCATACACGTGGTTCTCTTCTCTCCAAAGGTCTCTTTAATTTTCCTGTAGGCAGTATCTATCTTACCCCTAGTGATATAAGCTTCTACATCCTTACATTTGTCCTCTAGCCATCCCTGTTTAGCCATTTTGCACTTCCTTTCGATCTCATTTTTGAGACGTCTGTATTCCTTTTTGCCTGCTTCTTTTACTGCATTTTTATATTTTCTCCTTTCATCAATTAAATTCAATATTTCTTCTGTTACCCAAGGATTTCTAGCAGCCCTCGTCTTTGTACCTACTTTATCCTCTGCTGCCTTCACTACTACATCCCTCAGAGCTACCCATTCTTCTTCTACTGTATTTCTTTCCCCTATTCCTGTCAATTGTTCCCTTATGCTCTCTCTGAAACTCTCTACAACCTCTGGTTCTTTCAGTTTATCCAGGTCCCATCTCCTTAATTTCCCACATTTTTGCAGTTTCTTCAGTTTTAATCTGCAGGTCATAACCAATAGATTGTGGTCAGAGTCCACATCTGCCCCTGGAAATGTCTTACAACTTAAAACCTGGTTCCTAAATCTCTGTCTTACCATTATATAATCTATCTGATACCTTTTAGTATCTCCAGGGGTCTTCCACGTATACAACCTTCTTTCATGATTCTTAAACCAAGTGTTAGCTATGATTAAGTTGTGCTCTCTGCAAAATTCTACTAGGCGGCTTCCTCTTTCATTTCTTAGCCCCAATCCATATTCACCTACTATGTTTCCTTCTCTCCCTTTTCCTACACTCGAATTCCAGTCACCCATTACTATTAAATTTTCGTCTCCCTTCACTATCTGAATAATTTCTTTTATTTCATCGTACATTTCTTCAATTTCTTCATCATCTGCAGAGCTAGTTGGCATATAAACTTGTACTACTGTAGTGGGCATCAGAATGTAATACTGGTCTCCCAGGAATGTTTCAAAGACAGACTGTTTCAAGTCTTACTCCCCCCGGACAGGAGTTTTCTTTGTGCATTTTGTATCCTATCACTATGCAATTTTGGAGATTCATTGTCAATGTGAAGGTATAATGGCTACAATAAACTGCCGTGGGGCATCAGAATGTAATACTGGTCTCCCAGGAATGTTTCACAGACAGACTCTTTCAAGTCTTACTCCCCCCGGACAGGAGACTTCATTGTGCATTTTATATCCAATCACTATGCAATTTTGGAGATTCATTGTCAATGTGAAGGTATAATGGCTACAATAAACTGCCGTGGGGCATCAGAATGTAATACTGGTCTCCCAGGAATGTTTCAAAGACAGACTGTTTCAAGTCTTACTCCCCCCGGACAGGAGTCTTCATTGTGCATTTTGTATCCAATCACTATGCAATTTTGGAGATTCATTGTCAATGTGAAGGTATAATGGCTACAATAAACTGCCGTGGGGAATCAGAATGTAATACTGGTCTCCCAGGAATGTTTCAAAGACAGACTGTTTCAAGTCTTATTCCCCCCGGACAGGAGTCTTCATTGTGCATTTTGTATCCAATCACTATGCAATTTTGGAGATTCATTGTCAATGTGAAGGTGTAATGACTACAATAAACTGCCGTGTGGCATCAGAATGTAATACTGGTCTCCCAGGAATGTTTCAAAGACAGACTGTTTCAAGTCTTACTCCCCCCGGACAGGAGTCTTCATTGTGCATTTTGTATCCAATCACTATGCAATTTTGGAGACTCATTGTCAATGTGAAGGTATAATGGCTACAATAAACTGCCGTGGGGCATCAGAATGTAAAACTGGTCTCCCAGGAATGTTTCAAAGACAGACTGTTTCAAGTCTTACTCCCCCCGAACAGGAGTCTTCATTGTGCATTTTGTATCCAATCACTATGCAATTTTGGAGATTCATTGTCAATGTGAAGGTATAACGGCTACAATAAACTGCCGTGGGGCATCAGAATGTAATACTGGTCTCCCAGGAATGTTTCAAAGACAGACTGTTTCAAGTCTTACTCCCCCCGGACAGGAGTCTTCATTGTGCATTTTATATCCAATCACTATGCAATTTTGGAGATTCATTGTCAATGTGAAGGTATAATGGCTACAATAAACTGCCGTGGGGCATCAGAATGTAATACTGGTCTCCCAGGAATGTTTCAAAGACAGACTGTTTCAAGTCTTACTCCATCGGACAGGAGTCTTCATTGTGCATTTTGTATCCAATCACTATGCAATTTTGGAGATTCATTGTCAATGTGAAGGTATAATGGCTACAATAAACTGCCATGGGGCATCAGAATGTAATACTGGTCTCCCAGGAATGTTTCAAAGACAGACTGTATCAAGTCTTACTCCCCCCGGACAGGAGTCTTCATTGTGCATTTTGTATCCAATCACTATGCAATTTTGGAGATTCATTGTCAATGTGAAGGTATAATGGCTACAATAAACTGCCGTGGGGCATCAGAATGTAATACTGGTCTCCCAGGAATGTTTCAAAGACAGACTGTTTCAAGTCTTACTCCCCCCGGACAGGAGTCTTCATTGTGCATTTTGTATCCAACCACTATGCAATTTTGGAGACTCATTGTCAATGTGAAGGTATAATGGCTACAATAAACTGCCGTGGGGCATTAGAATGTAAAACTGGTCTCCCAGGAATGTTTCAAAGACAGACTGTTTCAAGTCTTACTCCCCCCGGACAGGAGTCTTCATTGTGCATTTTGTATCCAATCACTATGCAATTTTGGAGATTCATTGTCAATGTGAAGGTATAATGGCTACAATAAACTCCCGTGGGGCATCAGAATGTAATACTGGTCTCCCAGGAATGTTTCAAAGACAGACTGTTTCAAGTCTGACTCCCCTCGGACAGGAGTTTTCTTTGTGCATTTTGTATCCAATCACTATGCAATTTTGGAGATTCATTGTCAATGTGAAGGTATAATGGCTACAATAAACTGCCGTGGGGCATCAGAATGTAATACTGGTCTCCCAGGAATGTTTCAAAGACAGACTGTTTCAAGTCTTACTCCCACCGGACAGGAGTCTTCATTGTGCATTTTGTATCCAATCACTACGCAATTTTGGAGATTCATTGTCAATATGAAGGTATAATGGCTACAATAAACTGCCGTGGGGCATCAGAATGTAATACTGGTCTCCAAGGAATGTTTCAAAGACAGACTGTTTCAAGTCTTACTCCCGTCGGACAGGAGTTTTCTTTGTGCATTTTGTATCCAATCACTATGCAATTTTGGAGATTCATTGTCAATGTGAAGGTATAATGGCTACAATAAACTGCCGTGTTGTTTGTTTGTTGTTGTCTTCAGTCCTGAGATTGGTTTGATGCAGCTCTCCATGCTACTTTATCCTGTGCAAGCTTCTTCATCTCCCACTACCTACTGCAACCTACATCCTTCTGAATCTGCTTAGTGTACTCATCTCTCGGTCTCCCTCTACGATTTTTACCCTCCACGCTGCCCTCCAATGCTAAATTTGTGATCCCTTGATGCCTCAAAACATGTCCTACCAACCGATCCCTTCTTCTAGTCAAGTTGTGCCACAAACTTCTCTTCTCCCCAATCCTATTCCATACCTCCTCATTAGTTACGTGATCTATCCACCTTATCTTCAGTATTCTTCTGTAGCACCACATTTCGAAAGCTTCTATTCTCTTCTTGTCCAAACTAGTTATCGTCCATGTTTCACTTCCATACATGGCTACGCTCCAAACAAATACTTTCAGAAACGACTTCCTGATACATAAATCTATATTCGATGTTAACAAATTTCTCTTCTTCAGAAATGCTTTCCTTCCCATTGCCAGTCTACATTTTATATCCCCTCTACTTCGACCATCATCAGTTATTTTACTTCCTAAATAGCAAAACTCCTTTACTACTTTAAGTGTCTCATTTCCTAATCTAATTCCCTCAGCATCACCCGATTTAATTTGACTACATTCCATTATCCTCGTTTTGCTTTTGTTAATGTTCATCTTATATCCTCCTTTCAAGACACTGTCCATTCCGTTCAACTGCTCTTCCAAGTCCTTTGCCGTCTCTGACAGAATTACAATGTCATCGGCGAACCTCAAAGTTTTTACTTCGTCTCCATGAATTTTAATACCTACTCCAAATTTTTCTTTTGTTTCCTTTACTGCTTGCTCAATATACAGATTGAATAACATCGGGGAGAGGCTACAACCCTGTCTCACTCCTTTCCCAACCACTGCTTCCCTTTCATGCCCCTCGACTCTTATTACTGCCATCTGGTTTCTGTACAAATTGTAAATAGCCTTTCGCTCCCTGTATTTTACCCCTGCTACCTTTAGAATTTGAAAAAGAGTATTCCAGTCAACATTGTCAAAAGCTTTCTCTAAGTCTACAAATGCTAGAAACGTAGGTTTGCCTTTTCTTAATCTTTCTTCTAAGATAACTCGTAAGGTCAGTATTGCCTCACGTGTTCCAACATTTCGACGGAATCCAAACTGATCCTCCCCGAGGTCTGCATCTACCAGTTTTTCCATTCGTCTGTAAAGAATTCGCGTTAGTATTTTGCAGCCGTGGCTTATTAAACTGATAGTTCGGTAATTTTCACATCTGTCAGCACCTGCTTTCTTTGGGATTGGAATTATTATATTCTTCTTGAAGTCTGAGGGTATTTCGCCTGTCTCATACATCTTGCTCACCAGCTGGTAGAGTTTTGTCATGACTGGCTCTCCCAAGGCTGTCAGTAGTTCTAATGGAATGTTGTCTACTCCGAGGGCCTTGTTTCGACTCAGGTCTTTCAGTGCTCTGTCAAACTCTTCACGCAGTATCGTATCTCCCATTTCGTCTTCATCTACATCCTCTTCCATTTCCATAATATTGTCCTCAAGTACATCGCCCTTGTATAAACCTTCTATATACTCCTTCCACCTTTCTGCCTTCCCTTCTTTGCTTAGAACTGGGCTGCCATCTGAGCTCTTGATATTCATACACGTGGTTCTCTTCTCTCCAAAGGTCTCTTTAATTTTCCTGTAGGCAGTATCTATCTTACCCCTAGTGATATAAGCTTCTACATCCTTACATTTGTCCTCTAGCCATCCCTGTTTAGCCATTTTGCACTTCCTTTCGATCTCATTTTTGAGACGTCTGTATTCCTTTTTGCCTGCTTCTTTTACTGCATTTTTATATTTTCTCCTTTCATCAATTAAATTCAATATTTCTTCTGTTACCCAAGGATTTCTAGCAGCCCTCGTCTTTGTACCTACTTTATCCTCTGCTGCCTTCACTACTACATCCCTCAGAGCTACCCATTCTTCTTCTACTGTATTTCTTTCCCCTATTCCTGTCAATTGTTCCCTTATGCTCTCTCTGAAACTCTCTACAACCTCTGGTTCTTTCAGTTTATCCAGGTCCCATCTCCTTAATTTCCCACATTTTTGCAGTTTCTTCAGTTTTAATCTGCAGGTCATAACCAATAGATTGTGGTCAGAGTCCACATCTGCCCCTGGAAATGTCTTACAACTTAAAACCTGGTTCCTAAATCTCTGTCTTACCATTATATAATCTATCTGATACCTTTTAGTATCTCCAGGGGTCTTCCACGTATACAACCTTCTTTCATGATTCTTAAACCAAGTGTTAGCTATGATTAAGTTGTGCTCTCTGCAAAATTCTACTAGGCGGCTTCCTCTTTCATTTCTTAGCCCCAATCCATATTCACCTACTATGTTTCCTTCTCTCCCTTTTCCTACACTCGAATTCCAGTCACCCATTACTATTAAATTTTCGTCTCCCTTCACTATCTGAATAATTTCTTTTATTTCATCGTACATTTCTTCAATTTCTTCATCATCTGCAGAGCTAGTTGGCATATAAACTTGTACTACTGTAGTGGGCATCAGAATGTAATACTGGTCTCCCAGGAATGTTTCAAAGACAGACTGTTTCAAGTCTTACTCCCCCCGGACAGGAGTTTTCTTTGTGCATTTTGTATCCTATCACTATGCAATTTTGGAGATTCATTGTCAATGTGAAGGTATAATGGCTACAATAAACTGTCGTGGGGCATCAGAATGTAATACTGGTCTCCCAGGAATGTTTCAAAGACAGACTGTTTCAAAGTCTTACTCCCCTCGGACAGGAGTTTTCTTTGTGCATTTTGTAAACAATGACTATGCAATTTTGGAGATTCATTGTCAATGTGAAGGTATAATGGCTACAATAAACTGCCGTGGGGCATCAGAATGTAATACTGGTCTCCCAGGAATGTTTCAAAGACAGACTGTTTCAAGTCTTACTCCCCCCCGGACAGGAGTCTTCATTGTGCATTTTGTATCCAATCACTATGCAATTTTGGAGATTCATTGTCAATGTGAAGGTATAATGGCTACAATAAACTGCCGTGGGGCATCAGAATGTAATACTGGTCTCCCAGGAATGTTTCAAAGACAGACTGTTTCAAGTCTTACTCCCCTCGGACAGGAGTTTTCATTGTGCATTTTGTATCCAATCACTATGCAATTTTGGAGATTCATTGTCAATGTGAAGGTATAATGGCTACAATAAACTGCCGTGGGGCATCAGAATGTAATACTGGTCTCCCAGGAATGTTTCAAAGACAGACTGTTTCAAGTCTTACTCCCCTCGGACAGGAGTTTTCTTTGTGCATTTTGTATCCAATCACTATGCAATTTTGGAGATTCATTGTCAATGTGAAGGTATAATGGCTACAATAAACTTCCGTGGGGCATCAGAATGTAATACTGGTCTCCCAGGAATGTTTCAAAGACAGACTTTTTCAAGTCTTACTCCCCCGGACAGGGGTCTTCATTGTGCATTTTGTATCCAATCACTATGCAATTTTGGAGATTCATTGTCAGTGTGAAGGTATAATGGCTACAATAAACTGCCGTGGGGCATCAGAATGTAATACTGGTCTCCCAGGAATGTTTCAAAGACAGACTGTTTCAAGTCTTACTCCCCCCGGACAGGAGTCTTCATTGTGCATTTTGTATCCAATCACTATGCAATTTTGGAGACTCATTGTCAATGTGAAGGTATAATGCCTACAATAAACTGCCGTGGGGCATCAGAATGTAAAACTGGTCTCCCAGGAATGTTTCCAAAACAGACTGTTTCAAGTGTTACTCCCCCCCCCCCCCCCCCCCCCCTCCCCGGACAGGAGTCTTCATTGTGCATTTTGTATCCAATCACTATGCAATTTTGGAGATTCATTGTCAATGTGAAAGTATAATGGCTACAATAAACTGCCGTGGGGCATCAGAATGTAATAGTGGTCTCCCAGGAATGTTTCAAAGACAGACTTTTTCAAGTCTTACTCCCCCCGGACAGGGGTCTTCATTGTGCATTTTGTATCCAATCACTATGCAATTTTGGAGATTCATTGTCAGTGTGAAGGTATAATGGCTACAATAAACTGCCGTGGGGCATCAGAATGTAATACTGGTCTCCCAGGAATGTTTCAAAGACAGACTGTTTCAAGTCTTACTCCCCCCGGGCAGGAGTCTTCATTGTGCATTTTGTATCCAATCACTATGCAATTTTGGAGATTCATTGTCAATGTGAAGGTATAATGGCTACAATAAACTCCCGTGGCGCATCAGAATGTAATACTGGTCTCCCAGGAATGTTTCACAGACAGACACTTTCAAGTCTTACTCCCCCCGGACAGGAGTCTTCATTGTGCATTTTGTATCCAATCACTATGCAATTTTGGAGATTCATTGTCAATGTGAAGGTATAATGGCTACAATAAACTGCCGTGGGGCATCAGAATGTAATACTGGTATCCCAGGAATGTTTCAAAGACAGACACTTTCAAGTCTTACTCCCCCCGGACAGGAGTCTTGATTGTGCATTTTGTATCCAATCACTATGCAATTTTGGAGATTCATTGTCAATGTGAAGGTATAATGGCTACAATAAACTGCCGTGGGGCATCAGAATGTAATACTGGTCTCCCAGGAAAGTTTCAAAGACAGACTGTTTCAAGTCTTACTCCCCCCGGGCAGGAGTCTTCATTGTGCATTTTGTATCCAATCACTATGCAATTTTGGAGATTCATTGTCAATGTGAAGGTATAATGGCTACAATAAACTCCCGTGGCGCATCAGAATGTAATACTGGTCTCCCAGGAATGTTTCACAGACAGACACTTTCAAGTCTTACTCCCCCCGGACAGGAGTCTTCATTGTGCATTTTGTATCCAATCACTATGCAATTTTGGAGATTCATTGTCAATGTGAAGGTATAATGGCTACAATAAACTGCCGTGGGGCATCAGAATGTAAAACTGGTCTCCCAGGAATGTTTCCAAGACAGACTGTTTCAAGTGTTACACCCCTACCCCCCCCCCCCCCCCCACCCCCCCACCCCACCCCCCCCCCCCCCGGAAAGGAGTCTTCATTGTGCATTTTGTATCCAATCACTATGCAATTTCGAAGATTCATTGTCAATGTGAAGGAATAATGGCTACAATAAACTGCCGTGGGGCATCAGAATGTAATACTGGTCTCCCAGGAATGTTTCAAAGACAGACTGTTTCAAGTCTTACTCCCCCCGGACAGGAGTCTTCATTGTGCATTTTGTATCCAATCACTATGCAATTTTGGAGACTCATTGTCAATGTGAAGGTATAATGGCTACAATAAACTGCCGTGGGGCATCAGAATGTAATACTGGTCTCCCAGGAATGTTTCAAAGACAGACTGTTTCAAGTCTTACTCCCCCCGGACAGGAGTCTTCATTGTGCATTTTGTATCCAATCACTATGCAATTTTGGAGACTCATTGTCAATGTGAAGGTATAATGGCTACAATAAACTGCCGTGGGGCATCAGAATGTAAAACTGGTCTCCCAGGAATGTTTCAAAGGCAGACTGTTTCAAGTCTTACTCCCCCCGAACAGGAGTCTTCATTGTGCATTTTGTATCCAATCACTATGCAATTTTGGAGATTCATTGTCAATGTGAAGGTATAATGGCTACAATAAACTGCCGTGGGGCATCAGAATGTAATACTGGTCTCCCAGGAATGTTTCAAAGACAGACTGTTTCAAGTCTTACTCCCCCCGGACAGTAGTCTTCATTGTGCATTTTATATCCAATCACTATGCAATTTTGGAGATTCATTGTCAATGTGAAGGTATAATGGCTACAATAAACTGCCGTGGGGCATCAGAATGTAATACTGGTCTCCCAGGAATGTTTCAAAGACAGACTGTTTCAAGTCTTACTCCCCCCAGACAGGAGTCTTCATTGTGCATTTTGTATCCAATCACTATGCAATTTTGGAGATTCATTGTCAATGTGAAGGTATAATGGCTACAATAAACTGCCGTGGGGCATCAGAATGTAATACTGGTCTCCCAGGAATGTTTCAAAGACAGACTGTTTCAAGTCTTACTCCCCCCGGACAGGAGTCTTCATTGTGCATTTTGTTTCCAATCACTATGTAATTTTGGAGATTCATTGTCAATGTGAAGGTATAATGGCTACAATAAACTGCCGTGGGGCATCAGAATGTAATACTGGTCTCCCAGGAATGTTTCAAAGACAGACTGTTTCAAGTCTTACTCCCCCCCGGACAGGAGTCTTCATTGTGCACTTTGTATCCAATCACTATGCAATTTTGGAGATTCATTGTCAATGTGAAGGTATAATGGCTACAATAAACTCCCGTGGCGCATCAGAATGTAATACTGGTCTCCCAGGAATGTTTCACAGACATACTGTTTCATGTCTTACTCCCCCCGGACAGGAGTCTTCATTGTGCATTCTGTATCCAATCACTATGCAATTTTGGAGACTCATTGTCAATGTGAAGGTATAATGGCTACAATAAACTGCTGTGGGGCATCAGAATGTAAAACTGGTCTCCCAGGAATGTTTCCAAGACAGACTGTTTCAAGTGTTACCCCCCCCCCCCACGGACAGGAGTCTTCATTGTGCATTTTGTATCCAATCACTATGCAATTTTGGAGATTCATTGACAATGTGAGGAATAATGGCTACAATAAACTGCCGTGGGGCATCAGAATGTAATACTGGTCTCCCAGGAATGTTTCAAAGACAGACTGTTTCAAGTCTTACTCCCCCCGGACAGGAGTCTTCATTGTGCATTTTGTATCCAATCACTATGCAATTTTGGAGACTCATTGTCAATGTGAAGGTATAATGGCTACAATAAACTGCCATGGGGCATCAGAATGTAATACTGGTCTCCCAGGAATGTTTCAAAGACAGACTGTTTCATGTCTTACTCCCCCCGGACAGGAGTCTTCATTGTGCATTTTGTATCCAATCACTATGCAATTTTGGAGACTCATTGTTAGTGTGAAGGTATAATGGCTACAATAAACTGCCGTGGGGCATCAGAATGTAAAACTGGTCTCCCAGGAATGTCTCAAAGGCAGACTGTTTCAAGTCTTACTCCCCCCGAACAGGAGTTTTCATTGTGCATTTTGTATCCAATCACTATGCAATTTTGGAGATTCATTGTCAATGTGAAGGTATAATGGCTACAATAAACTGCTGTGGGGCATCAGAATGTTATACTGGTCTCCCAGGAATGTTTCAAAGACAGACTGTTTCAAGACTTACTCCCCCCGGACAGTAGTCTTCATTGTGCATTTTATATCCAATCACTATGCAATTTTGGAGATTCATTGTCAATGTGAAGGTATAATGGCTACAATAAACTGCCGTGGGGCATCAGAATGTAATACTGGTCTCCCAGGAATGTTTCAAAGACAGACTGTTTCAAGTCTTACTCCCCCCGGACAGGAGTCTTCATTGTGCATTTTGTATCCAATCACTATGCAATTTTGGAGATTCATTGTCAATGTGAAGGTATAATGGCTACAATAAACTGCCGTGGGGCATCAGAATGTAATACTGGTCTTCCAGGAATGTTTCAATGACAGACTGTTTCAAGTCTTACTCCCCCCGGACAGGAGTCTTCATTGTGCATTTTGTATCCAATCACTATGCAATTTTGGAGATTCATTGTCAATGTGAAGGTATAATGGCTACAATAAACTGCCGTGGGGCATCAGAATGTAATACTGGTCTCCCAGGAATGTTTCAAAGACAGACTGTTTCAAGTCTTACTCCCCCCGGGCAGGAGTCTTCATTGTGCACTTTGTATCCAATCACTATGCAATTTTGGAGATTCATTGTCAATGTGAAGGTATAATGGCTACAATAAACTGCCGTGGGGCATCAGAATGTAATACTGGTCTCCCAGGAATGTTTCAAAGACAGACTGTTTCAAGTCTTACTCCCCCCGGACAGGAGTCTTCATTGTGCATTTTGTATCCAATCACTAAGCAATTTTGGAGACTCATTGTCAATGTGAAGGTATAATGGCTACAATAAACTGCCGTGGGGCATCAGAATGTAATACTGGTCTCCCAGGAATGTTTCAAAGACAGACTGTTTCAAGTCTTACTCCCCCCGGACAGGAGTCTTCATTGTGCATTTTGTATCCAATCACTATGCAATTTTGGAGATTCATTGTCAATGTGAAGGTATAATGGCTACAATAAACTGCCGTGGGGCATCAGAATGTAATACTGGTCTCCCAGGAATGTTTCAAAGACAGACTGTTTCAAGTCTTACTCCCCCCGGACAGTAGTCTTCATTGTGCATTTTATATCCAATCACTATGCAATTTTGGAGATTCATTGTCAATGTGAAGGTATAATGGCTACAATAAACTGCCGTGGGGCATCAGAATGTAATACTGGTCTCCCAGGAATGTTTCAAAGACAGACTGTTTCAAGTCTTACTCCCCCCGGACAGGAGTCTTCATTGTGCATTTTGTATCCAATCACTATGCAATTTTGGAGATTCATTGTCAATGTGAAGGTATAATGGCTACAATAAACTGCCGTGGGGCATCAGAATGTAATACTGGTCTCCCAGGAATGTTTCAAAGACAGACTGTTTCATGTCTTACTCCCCCCGGACAGGAGTCTTCATTGTGCATTTTGTATCCAATCACTATGCAATTTTGGAGACTCATTGTCAATGTGAAGGTATAATGGCTACAATAAACTGCCGTGGGGCATCAGAATGTAAAACTGGTCTCCCAGGAATGTTTCAAAGGCAGACTGTTTCAAGTCTTACTCCCCCCGAACAGGAGTCTTCATTGTGCATTTTGTATCCAATCACTATGCAATTTTGGAGATTCATTGTCAATGTGAAGGTATAATGGCTACAATAAACTGCCGTGGGGCATCAGAATGTTATACTGGTCTCCCAGGAATGTTTCAAAGACAGACTGTTTCAAGTCTTACTCCCCCCGAACAGGAGTCTTCATTGTGCATTTTATATCCAATCACTATGCAATTTTGGAGATTCATTGTCAATGTGAAGGTATAATGGCTACAATAAACTGCCGTGGGGCATCAGAATGTTATACTGGTCTCCCAGGAATGTTTCAAAGACAGACTGTTTCAAGTCTTACTCCCCCCGGACAGGAGTCTTCATTGTGCATTTTATATCCAATCATTATGCAATTTTGGAGATTCATTGTCAATGTGAAGGTATAATGGCTACAATAAACTGCCGTGGGGCATCAGAATGTAATACTGGTCTCCCAGGAATGTTTCAAAGACAGACTGTTTCAAGTCTTACTCCCCCCGGACAGGAGTCTTCATTGTGCATTTTGTATCCAATCACTATGCAATTTTGGAGATTCATTGTCAATGTGAAGGTATAATGGCTACAATAAACTGCCGTGGGGCATCAGAATGTAATACTGGTCTCCCAGGAATGTTTCAAAGACAGACTGTTTCAAGTCTTACTCCCCCCGGGCAGGAGTCTTCATTGTGCACTTTGTATCCAATCACTATGCAATTTTGGAGATTCATTGTCAATGTGAAGGTATAATGGCTACAATAAACTGCCGTGGGGCATCAGAATGTAATACTGGTCTCCCAGGAATGTTTCAAAGACAGACTGTTTCAAGTCTTACTCCCCCCGGACAGGAGACTTCATTGTGCATTTTGTATCCAATCACTATGCAATTTTGGAGATTCATTGTCAATGTGAAGGTATAATGGCTACAATAAACTGCCGTGGGGCATCAGAATGTAATACTGGTCTCCCAGGAGTGTTTCAAAGACAGACTTTTTCAAGTCTTACTCCCCCCGGACAGGGGTCTTCATTGTGCATTTTGTATCCAATCACTATGCAATTTTGGAGACTCATTGTCAATGTGAAGGTATAATGGCTACAATAAACTCCCGTGGCGCATCAGAATGTAATACTGGTCTCCCAGGAATGTTTCACAGACAGACTGTTTCATGTCTTACTCCCCCCGGACAGGAGTCATCATTGTGCATTTTGTATCCAATCACTATGCAATTTTGGAGACTCATTGTCAATGTGAAGGTATAATGGCTACAATTAACTGCCGTGGGGCATCAGAATGTAAAACTGGTCTCCCAGGAATGTTTCCAAGACAGACTGTTTCAAGTGTTACTCCCCCCGGATAGGAGTCTTCATTGTGCATTTTGTATCCAATCACTATGCAATTTTGGAGACTCATTGTCAATGTGAAGGTATAATGGCTACAATAAACTGCCGTGGGGCATCAGAATGTAATACTGGTCTCCCAGGAATGTTTCAAAGACAGACTGTTTCAATTCTTACTCCCCCCCGGACAGGAGTCTTCATTGTGCACTTTGTATCCAATCACTATGCAATTTTGGAGATTCATTGTCAATGTGAAGGTATAATGGCTACAATAAACTCCCGTGGCGCATCAGAATGTAATACTGGTCTCCCAGGAATGTTTCACAGACAGACTGTTTCATGTCTTACTCCCCCCGGACAGGAGTCTTCATTGTGCATTCTGTATCCAATCACTATGCAATTTTGGAGACTCATTGTCAATGTGAAGGTATAATGGCTACAATAAACTGCTGTGGGGCATCAGAATGTAAAACTGGTCTCCCAGGAATGTTTCCAAGACAGACTGTTTCAAGTGTTACCCCCCCCCCCCCCCCCCCCGGACAGGAGTCTTCATTGTGCATTTTGTATCCAATCACTATGCAATTTTGGAGATTCATTGACAATGTGAGGAATAATGGCTACAATAAACTGCCGTGGGGCATCAGAATGTAATACTGGTCTCCCAGGAATGTCTCAAAGGCAGACTGTTTCAAGTCTTACTCCCCCCGAACAGGAGTCTTCATTGTGCATTTTGTATCCAATCACTATGCAATTTTGGAGATTCATTGTCAATGTGAAGGTATAATGGCTACAATAAACTGCCGTGGGGCATCAGAATGTTATACTGGTCTCCCAGGAATGTTTCAAGGCAGACTGTTTCAAGTCTTACTCCCCCCGGACAGGAGTCTTCATTGTGCATTTTGTATCCAATCACTATGCAATTTTGGAGATTCATTGTCAATGTGAAGGTATAATGGCTACAATAAACTGCCGTGGGGCATCAGAATGTAATACTGGTCTCCCAGGAATGTTTCAAAGACAGACTGTTTCATGTCTTACTCCCCCCCGGAGAGGAGTCTTCATTGTGCATTTTGTATCCAATCACTATGCAATTTTGAAGACTCATTGTCAGTGTGAAGGTATAATGGCTACAATAAACTGCCGTGGGGCATCAGAATGTAAAACTGGTCTCCCAGGAATGTCTCAAAGGCAGACTGTTTCAAGTCTTACTCCCCCCGAACAGGAGTCTTCATTGTGCATTTTGTATCCAATCACTATGCAATTTTGGAGATTCATTGTCAATGTGAAGGAATAATGGCTACAATAAACTGCCGTGGGGCATCAGAATGTAATACTGGTCTCCCAGGAATGTTTCAATGACAGACTGTTTCAAGTCTTACTCCCCCCCGGAATGGAGTCTTCATTGTGAATTTTGTATCCAATCACTATGCAATTTTGGAGATTCATTGTCAATGTGAAGGTATAATGGCTACAATAAACTGCCGTGGGGCATCAGAATGTAATACTGGTCTCCCAGGAATGTTTCAAAGACAGACTGTTTCAAGTCTTACTCCCCCCGGGCAGGAGTCTTCATTGTGCACTTTGTATCCAATCACTATGCAATTTTGGAGATTCATTGTCAATGTGAAGGTATAATGGCTACAATAAACTGCCGTGGGGCATCAGAATGTAATACTGGTCTCCCAGGAATGTTTCAAAGACAGACTGTTTCAAGTCTTACTCCCCCCCGGACAGGAGTCTTCATTGTGCATTTTGTATCCAATCACTATGCAATTTTGGAGACTCATTGTCAATGTGAAGGTATAATGGCTACAATAAACTGCCGTTGGGCATCAGAATGTAATACTGGTCTCCCAGGAATGTTTCAAAGACAGACTGTTTCAAGTCTTACTCCCCCCGGACAGGAGTCTTCATTGTGCATTTTGTATCCAATCACTATGCAATTTTGGAGACTCATTGTCAATGTGAAGGTATAATGGCTACAATAAACTGCCGTGGGGCATCAGAATGTAAAACTGGTCTCCCAGGAATGTTTCAAAGGCAGACTGTTTCAAGTCTTACTCCCCCCGAACAGGAGTCTTCATTGTGCATTTTGTATCCAATCACTATGCAATTTTGGAGATTCATTGTCAATGTGAAGGTATAATGGCTACAATAAACTGCCGTGGGGCATCAGAATGTAATACTGGTCTCCCAGGAATGTTTCAAAGACAGACTGTTTCTAGTCTTACTCCCCCCGGACAGTAGTCTTCATTGTGCATTTTATATCCAATCACTATGCAATTTTGGAGATTCATTGTCAATGTGAAGGTATAATGGCTACAATAAACTGCCGTGGGGCATCAGAATGTAATACTGGTCTCCCAGGAATGTTTCAAAGACAGACTGTTTCAAGTCTTACTCCCCCCGGACAGGAGTCTTCATTGTGCATTTTGTATCCAATCACTATGCAATTTTGGAGATTCATTGTCAATGTGAAGGTATAATGGCTACAATAAAACTGCCGTGGGGCATCAGAATGTAATACTGGTCTCCCAGGAATGTTTCAAAGACAGACTGTTTCATGTCTTACTCCCCCCGGACAGGAGTCTTCATTGTGCATTTTTGTATCCAATCACTATGCAATTTTGGAGACTCATTGTCAATGTGAAGGTATAATGGCTACAATAAACTGCCGTGGGGCATCAGAATGTAAAAACTGGTCTCCCAGGAATGTTTCAAAGGCAGACTGTTTCAAGTCTTACTCCCCCCCGAACAGGAGTCTTCATTGTGCATTTTGTATCCAATCACTATGCAATTTTGGAGATTCATTGTCAATGTGAAGGTATAAATGGCTACAATAAACTGCCGTGGGGCATTAGAATGTTTATACTGGTCTCCCAGGAATGTTTTCAAAGACAGACTGTTTCAAGTCTTACTCCCCCCCGAACAGGAGTCTTCATTGTGCATTTTATATCCAATCACTATGCAATTTTTGGAGATTTCATTGTCAATGTGAAGGTATAATGGCTACAATAAACTGCCGTGGGGCATCAGAATGTTATACTGGTCTCCCAGGAATGTTTCAAAGACAGACTGTTTCAAGTCTTATTCCCCCCCGGACAGTAGTCTTCATTGTGCATTTTGTATCCAATCACTATGCAATTTTGGAGATTCATTGTAAATGTGAAGGTATAATGGCTACAATAAACTGCCGTGGGGCATCAGAATGTAATACTGGTCTCCCAGGAATGTTTCAAAGACAGACTGTTTCAAGTCTTACTCCCCCCGGACAGGAGTCTTCATTGTGCATTTTGTATCCAATCACTATGCAATTTTGGAGATTCATTGTCAATGTGAAGGTATAATGGCTACAATAAACTGCCGTGGGGCATCAGAATGTAATACTGGTCTCCCAGGAATGTTTCAAAGACAGACTGTTTCAAGTCTTACTCCCCCCGGACAGGAGTCTTCATTGTGCATTTTGTATCCAATCACTATGCAATTTTGGAGATTCATTGTCAATGTGAAGGTATAATGGCTACAATAAACTGCCGTGGGGCATCAGAATGTAATACTGGTCTCCCAGGAATGTTTCAAAGACAGACTGTTTCAAGTCTTACTCCCCCCGGACAGGAGTCTTCATTGTGCATTTTGTATCCAATCACTATGCAATTTTTGGAGATTCATTGTCAATGTGAAGGTATAATGGCTACAATAAACTGCCGTGGGGCATCAGAATGTAATACTGGGTCTCCCAGGAATGTTTCAAAAACAGACTGTTTCAAGTCTTACTCCCCCCGGGCAGGAGTCTTCATTGTGCACTTTGTATCCAATCACTATGCAATTTTGGAGATTCATTGTCAATGTGAAGGTATAATGGCTACAATAAACTGCCGTGGGGCATCAGAATGTAATACTGGTCTCCCAGGAATGTTTCAAAGACAGACTGTTTCAAGTCTTACTCCCCCCGGACAGGAGTCTTCATTGTGCATTTTGCATCCAATCACTATGCAATTTTGGAGATTCATTGTCAATGTGAAGGTATAATGGCTACAATAAACTGCCGTGGGGTATCAGAATGTAATACTGGTCTCCCAGGAATGTTTCAAAGACAGACTTTTTCAAGTCTTACTCCCCCCGGACAGGGGTCTTCATTGTGCATTTTGTATCCAATCACTTGGCAATTTTGGAGACTCATTGTCAACGTGAAGGTATAAGGGCTACAATAAACTCCCGTGGCGCATCAGAATGTCATACTGGTCTCCCAGGAATGTTTCACAGACAGACTGTTTCATGTCTTACTCCCCCCGGACAGGAGTCTTCATTGTGCATTTTGTATACAATCACTATGCAATTTTGGAGACTCATTGTCAATGTGAAGGTATAATGGCTACAATAAACTGCCGTGGGGCATCAGAATGTAAAACTGGTCTCCCAGGAATGTTTCCAAGACAGTCTGTTTCAAGTGTTACCCCCCCCACCCCGCCCCCCCCCCCCCCCCCCCGGACAGGGGTCTTCATTGTGCATTTTGTATCCAAACACTATGCAATTTTGGAGATTCATTGTCAATGTGAAGGAATAATGGCTACAATAAACTGCCGTGGGGCATCAGAATGTAATACTGGTCTCCCAGGAATGTTTCAAAGACAGACTGTTTCAAGTCTTACTCCCCCCGGACAGGAGTCTTCATTGTGCATTTTGTATCCAATCACTATGCAATTTTGGAGATTCATTGTCAATGTGAAGGTATAATGGCTACAATAAACTGCCGTGGGGCATCAGAATGTAAAACTGGTCTCCCAGGAATGTTTCCAAGACAGACTGTTTCAAGTGTCACCCCCCCCCCCTCCCCCCCCCCCCCCCCCCCCCCGTTGACTGGAGTCTTCATTGGGCATTTTGTATCCAATCACTATGCAATTTTGGAGATTCATTGTCAATGTGAAGGTATAATGGCTACAATAAACTGCCGTGGGGCATCAGAATGTAATACTGGTCTCCCAGGAATGTTTCAAAGACAGACTGTTTCAAGTCTTACTCCTCCCTGACAGGAGTCTTCATTGTGCATTTTGTATCCAATCACTATGCAATTTTGGAGATTCATTGTCAGTGTGAAGGTATAATGGCTACAATAAACTGCCGTGGGGCATCAGAATGTAATACTGGTCTCCCAGGAATGTTTCAAAGACAGACTGTTTCAAGTCTTACTCCCCCCGGACAGGAGTCTTCATTGTGCATTTTGTATCCAATCACTATGCAATTTTGGAGACTCATTGTCAATGTGAAGGTATAATGGCTACAATAAACTGCCGTGGGGCATCAGAATGTAAAACTGGTCTCCCAGGAATGTTTCCAAGACAGACTGTTTCAAGTGTTACCCCCCCCTTCCCCCCCCCCCCCCCCCCCCCCCCCCCTGACAGGAGTCTTCATTGTGCATTTTGTATCCAATCACTATGCAATTTTGGAGATTCATTGTCAATGTGAAGGTATAATGGCTACAATAAACTGCCGTGGGGCATCAGAATGTAATACTGGTCTCCCAGGAATGTTTCAAAGGCAGACTTTTTCAAGTCTTACTCCCCCCAGACAGGGGTCTTCATTGTGCATTTTGTATCCAATCACTATGCAATTTTGGAGATTCATTGTCAGTGTGAAGGTATAATGGCTACAATAAACTGCCGTGGGGCATCAGAATGTAATACTGGTCTCCCAGGAATGTTTCAAAGACAGACTGTTTCAAGTCTTACTCCCCCTGGACAGGAGTCTTCATTGTGCATTTTGTATCCAATCACTATGCAATTTTGGAGATTCATTGTCAATATGAAGGTATAATGGCTACAATAAACTCCCGTGGCGCATCAGAATGTAATACTGGTCTCCCAGGAATGTTTCACAGACAGACTGTTTCATGTCTTACTCCCCTCGGACAGGAGTCTTCATTGTGCATTTTGTATCCAATCACTATGCAATTTTGGAGACTCATTGTCAATGTGAAGGAATAATGGCTACAATAAACTGCCGTGGGGCATCAGAATGTAAAACTGGTCTCCCAGGAATGTTTCCAAGACAGACTGTTTCAAGTGTTACCCCCCCCCCCCCCCCCCCGGACAGGAGTCTTCATTGTGCATTTTGTATCCAAACACTATGCAATTTTGGAGATTCATTGTCAATGTGAAGGAATAATGGCTACAATAAACTGCCGTGGGGCATCAGAATGTAATACTGGTCTCCCAGGAATGTTTCAAAGACAGACTGTTTCAAGTCTTACTCCCCCCGGAGAGGAGTCTTCATTGTGCATTTTGTATCCAATCACTATGCAATTTTGGAGATTCATTGTCAATGTGAAGGTATAATGGCTACAATAAACTGCCGTGGGGCATCAGAATGTAATACTGGTCTCCCAGGAATGTTTCAAAGACAGACTGTTTCAAGTCTTACTCCCCCCGGGCAGGAGTCTTCATTGTGCACTTTGTATCCAATCACTATGCAATTTTGGAGATTCATTGTCAATGTGAAGGTATAATGGCTACAATAAACTGCCGTGGGGCATCAGAATGTAATACTGGTCTCCCAGGAATGTTTCAAAGACAGACTGTTTCAAGTCTTACTCCCCCCGGACAGGAGTCTTCATTGTGCATTTTGCATCCAATCACTATGCAATTTTGGAGATTCATTGTCAATGTGAAGGTATAATGGCTACAATAAACTCCCGTGGCGCATCAGAATGTAATACTGGTCTCCCAGGAATGTTTCGCAGACAGACTGTTTCATGTCTTAGTCCCCCCGGACAGGAGTCTTCATTGTGCATTTTGTATCCAATCACTATGCAATTTTGGAGACTCATTGTCAATGTGAAGGTATAATGGCTACAATAAACTGCCGTGGGGCATCAGAATGTAAAACTGGTCTCCCAGGAATGTTTCCAAGACAGACTGTTTCAAGTGTTACCCCCCCCACCCCGCCCCCCCCCCCCCCCCGGACAGGAGTCTTCATTGTGCATTTTGTATCCAAACACTATGCAATTTTGGAGATTCATTGTCAATGTGAAGGAATAATGGCTACAATAAACTGCCGTGGGGCATCAGAATGTAATACTGGTCTCCCAGGAATGTTTCAAAGACAGACTGTTTCAAGTCTTACTCCCCCCCGGACAGGAGTCTTCATTGTGCATTTTGTATCCAATCACTATGCAATTTTGGAGACTCATTGTCAATGTGAAGCTATAATGGCTACAATAAACTGCCGTGGGGCATCAGAATGTAAAACTGGTCTCCCAGGAATGTTTCCAAGACAGACTGTTTCAAGTGTCACCCCCCCCCCTCCCCCCCCCCCCCCCCCTCCCCATGGACAGGAGTCTTCATTGTGCATTTTGTATCCAATCACTATGCAATTTTGGAGATTCATTGTCAATGTGAAGGTATAATGGCTACAATAAACTGCCGTGGGGCATCAGAATGTAATACTGGTCTCCCAGGAATGTTTCAAAGACAGACTGTTTCAAGTCTTACTCCCCCCGGACAGGAGTCTTCATTGTGCATTTTGTATCCAATCACTATGCAATTTTGGAGATTCATTGTCAGTGTGAAGTTATAATGGCTACAATAAACTGCCGTGGGGCATCAGAATGTAATACTGGTCTCCCAGGAATGTTTCAAAGACAGACTGTTTCAAGTCTTACTCCCCCCGGACAGGAGTCTTCATTGTGCATTTTGTATCCAATCACTATGCAATTTTGGAGACTCAATGTCAATGTGAAGGTATAATGGCTACAATAAACTGCCGTGGGGCATCAGAATGTAAAACTGGTCTCCCAGGAATGTTTCCAAGACAGACTGTTTCAAGTGTTACCCCCCCCTTCCCCCCCCCCCCCCCCCTGACAGGAGTCTTCATTGTGCATTTTGTATCCAGTCACTATGCAATTTTGGAGATTCATTGTCAATGTGAAGGTATAATGGCTACAATAAACTGCCGTGGGGCATCAGAATGTAATACTGGTCTCCCAGGAATGTTTCAAAGACAGACTTTTTCAAGTCTTACTCCCCCCAGACAGGGGTCTTCATTGTGCATTTTGTATCCAATCACTATGCAATTTTGGAGATTCATTGTCAGTGTGAAGGTATAATAACTACAATAAACTGCCGTGGGGCATCAGAATGTAATACTGGTCTCCCAGGAATGTTTCAAAGACAGACTTTTTCAAGTCTTACTCCCCCCAGACAGGGGTCTTCATTGTGCATTTTGTATCCAATCACTATGCAATTTTGGAGATTCATTGTCAGTGTGAAGGTATAATAACTACAATAAACTGCCGTGGGGCATCAGAATGTAATACTGGTCTCCCAGGAATGTTTCAAAGACAGACTGTTTCAAGTCTTACTCCCCCTGGACAGGAGTCTTCATTGTGCATTTTGTATCCAATCCCTATGCAATTTTGGAGATTCATTGTCAATGTGAAGGTATAATGGCTACAATAAACTGCCGTGGGGCATCAGAATGTAATACTGGTCTCCCAGGAATGTTTCAAAGACAGACTGTTTCAAGTCTTACTCCCCCCGGACAGGAGTCTTCATTGTGCATTTTGTATCCAATCACTATGCAATTTTGGAGATTCATTGTCAATGTGAAGGTATAATGGCTACAATAAACTGCTGTGGGTCATCAGAATGTAATACTGGTCTCCCAGGAATGTTTCAAAGACAGACTGTTTCAAGTCTTACTCCCCCCGGACAGGAGTCTTCATTGTGCATTTTGTATCCAATCACTATGCAATTTTGGAGATTCATTGTCAATGTGAAGGTATAATGGCTACAATAAACTGCCGTGGGGCATCAGAATGTAATACTGGTCTCCCAGGAATGTTTCAAAGACAGACTGTTTCATGTCTTACTCCCCCCGGACAGGAGTCTTCATTGTGCATTTTGTATCCAATCACTATGCAATTTTGGAGATTCATTGTCAATGTGAAGGTATAATGGCTACAATAAACTGCCGTGGGGCATCAGAATGTAATACTGGTCTCCCAGGAATGTTTCAAAGACAGACTGTTTCATGTCTTACTCCCCCCGGACAGGAGTCTTCATTGTGCATTTTGTATCCAATCACTATGCAATTTTGGAGACTCATTGTCAATGTGAAGGTATAATGGCTACAATAAACTGCCGTGGGGCATCAGAATGTAATACTGGTCTCCCAGGAATGTTTCAAAGACAGACTGTTTCATGTCTTACTCCCCCCGGACAGGAGTCTTCATTGTGCATTTTGTATCCAATCACTATGCAATTTTGGAGATTCATTGTCAATGTGAAGGTATAATGGCTACAATAAACTGCCGTGGGGCATCAGAATGTAATACTGGTCTCCCAGGAATGTTTCGCAGACAGACTGTTTCATGTCTTACTCCCCCCCGGACAGGAGTCTTCATTGTGCATTTTTGTATCCAATCACTATGCAATTTTGGAGATTCATTGTCAATGTGAAGGTATAATGGCTACAATAACTGCCGTGGGGCATCAGAATGTAATACTGGTCTCCCAGGAATGTCTCAAAGACAGACTGTTTCAAGTCTTACTCCCCCCCGGACAGGAGTCTTCATTGTGCATTTTGTATCCAATCACTATGCAATTTTGGAGATTCATTGTCAATGTGAAGGTATAATGGCTACAATAAACTGCCGTGGGGCATCAGAATGTAATACTGGTCTCCCAGGAATGTTTCAAAGGACAGACTTTTTCAAGTCTTACTCCCCCCGGACAGGGGTCTTCATTGTGCATTTTGTATACAATCACTATGCAATTTTGGAGATTCATTGTCAGTGTGAAGGTATAATGGCTACAATAAACTGCCGTGGGGCATCAGAATGTAATACTGGTCTCCCAGGAATGTTTCAAAGACAGACTGTTTCAAGTCTTACTCCCCCCGGACAAGAGTCTTCATTGTGCATTTTGTATCCAATCACTATGCAATTTTGGAGATTCATTGTCAATGTGAAGGTATAATGGCTACAATAAACTCCCGTGGCGCATCAGAATGTAATACTGGTCTCCCAGGAATGTTTCACAGACAGACTCTTTCAAGTCTAACTCCTCCGGACAGGAGTCTTCATTGTGCATTTTATATCCAATCACTATGCAATTTTGGAGATTCATTGTCAATGTGAAGGTATAATGGCTACAATAAACTGCTGTGGGTCATCAGAATGTAATACTGGTCTCCCAGGAATGTTTCAAAGACAGACTCTTTCAAGTCTTACTCCCCCCGGACAGGAGTCTTCATTGTGCATTTTGTATCCAATCACTATGCAATTTTGGAGATTCATTGTCAATTTGAAGGTATAATGGCTACAATAAACTGCTGTGGGACATCAGAATGTAATACTGGTCTCCCAGGAATGTTTCCAAGACAGACCGTTTCAAGTCTTACTCCCCCCGGACAGGAGTCTTCATTGTGCATTTTGTATCCAATCACTATGCAATTTTGGAGATTCATTGTCAATGTGAAGGTATAATGGCTACAATAAACTGCCGTGGGGCATCAGAATGTAATACTGGTCTCCCAGGAATGTTTCAAAGACAGACTGTTTCATGTCTTACTCCCCCCGGACAGGTGTCTTGATTGTGCATTTTGTATCCAATCACTATGCAATTTTGGAGACTCATTGTCAATGTGAAGGTATAATGGCTACAATAAACTGCCGTGGGGCATCAGAATGTAAAACTGGTCTCCCAGGAATGTTTCAAAGGCAGACTGTTTCAAGTCTTACTCCCCCCGAACAGGAGTCTTCATTGTGCATTTTGTATCCAATCACTATGCAATTTTGGAGATTCATTGTCAATGTGAAGGTATAATGGCTACAATAAACTGCCGTGGGGCATCAGAATGTAATACTGGTCTCCCAGGAATGTTTCAAAGACAGACTGTTTCAAGTCTTACTCCCCCCGGACAGTAGTCTTCATTGTGCATTTTATATCCAATCACTATGCAATTTTGGAGATTCATTGTCAATGTGAAGGTATAATGGCTACAATAAACTGCCGTGGGGCATCAGAATGTAATACTGGTCTCCCAGGAATGTTTCAAAGACAGACTGTTTCAAGTCTTACTCCCCCCGGACAGGAGTCTTCATTGTGCATTTTGTATCCAATCACTATGCAATTTTGGAGATTCATTGTCAATGTGAAGGTATAATGGCTACAATAAACTGCCGTGGGGCATCAGAATGTAATACTGGTCTCCCAGGAATGTTTCAAAGACAGACTGTTTCAAGTCTTACTCCCCCCGGACAGGAGTCTTCATTGTGCATTTTGTATCCAATCACTATGCAATTTTGGAGATTCATTGTCAATGTGAAGGTATAATGGCTACAATAAACTGCCGTGGGGCATCAGAATGTAATACTGGTCTCCCAGGAATGTTTCAAAGACAGACTGTTTCAAGTCTTACTCCCCCCGGACAGGAGTCTTCATTGTGCACTTTGTATCCAATCACTATGCAATTTTGGAGATTCATTGTCAGTGTGAAGGTATAATGGCTACAATAAACTGCCGTGGGGCATCAGAATGTAATACTGGTCTCCCAGGAATGTTTCAAAGACAGACTGTTTCAAGACTTACTCCCCCCGGACAGGAGTCTTCATTGTGCATTTTGTATCCAATCACTATGCAATTTTGGAGATTCATTGTCAATGTGAAGGTATAATGGCTACAATAAACTCCCGTGGCGCATCAGAATGTAATACTGGTCTCCCAGGAATGTTTCACAGACAGACTCTTTCAAGTCTTACTCCTCCCGGACAGGAGTCCTCATTGTGCATTTTATATCCAATCACTATGCAATTTTGGAGATTCATTGTCAATGTGAAGGTATAATGGCTACAATAAACTGCCGTGGGGCATCAGAATGTAATACTGGTCTCCCAGGAATGTTTCAAAGACAGACTGTTTCAAGTCTTACTCCCCCCGGACAGGAGTCTTCATTGTGCATTTTGTATCCAATCACTATGCAATTTTGGAGATTCATTGTCAATTTGAAGGTATAATGGCTACAATAAACTGCTGTGGGACATCAGAATGTAATACTGGTCTCCCAGGAATGTTTCCAAGACAGACTGTTTCAAGTCTTACTCCCCCCGGACAGGAGTCTTCATTGTGCATTTTGTATCCAATCACTATGCAATTTTGGAGATTCATTGTCAATGTGAAGGTATAATGGCTACAATAAACTGCCGTGGGGCATCAGAATGTAATACTGGTGCCCCAGGAATGTTTCAAAGACAGACTGTTTCATGTCTTACTCCCCCCGGACAGGTGTCTTCATTGTGCATTTTGTATCCAATCACTATGCAATTTTGGAGACTCATTGTCAATGTGAAGGTATAATGGCTACAATAAACTGCCGTGGGGCATCAGAATGTAAAACTGGTCTCCCAGGAATGTTTCAAAGGCAGACTGTTTCAAGTCTTACTCCCCCCGAACAGGAGTCTTCATTGTGCATTTTGTATCCAATCACTATGCAATTTTGGAGATTCATTGTCAATGTGAAGGTATAATGGCTACAATAAACTGCCGTGGGGCATCAGAATGTAATACTGGTCTCCCAGGAATGTTTCAAAGACAGACTGTTTCAAGTCTTACTCCCCCCGGACAGTAGTCTTCATTGTGCATTTTATATCCAATCACTATGCAATTTTGGAGATTCATTGTCAATGTGAAGGTATAATGGCTACAATAAACTGCCGTGGGGCATCAGAATGTAATACTGGTCTCCCAGGAATGTTTCAAAGACAGACTGTTTCAAGTCTTACTCCCCCCGGACAGGAGTCTTCATTGTGCATTTTGTATCCAATCACTATGCAATTTTGGAGATTCATTGTCAATGTGAAGCTATAATGGCTACAATAAACTGCCGTGGGGCATCAGAATGTAATACTGGTCTCCCAGGAATGTTTCAAAGACAGACTGTTTCAAGTCTTACTCCCCCCGGACAGGAGTCTTCATTGTGCATTTTGTATCCAATCACTATGCAATTTTTGAGATTCATTGTCAATGTGAAGGTATAATGGCTACAATAAACTGCCGTGGGGCATCAGAATGTAATACTGGTCTCCCAGGAATGTTTCAAAGACAGACTGTTTCAAGACTTACTCCCCCCGGACAGGAGTCTTCATTGTGCATTTTGTATCCAATCACTATGCAATTTTGGAGATTCATTGTCAATGTGAAGGTATAATGGCTACAATAAACTCCCGTGGCGCATCAGAATGTAATACTGGTCTCCCAGGAATGTTTCACAGACAGACTCTTTCAAGTCTTACTCCTCCCGGACAGGAGTCCTCATTGTGCATTTTATATCCAATCACTATGCAATTTTGGAGATTCATTGTCAATGTGAAGGTATAATGGCTACAATAAACTGCCGTGGGGCATCAGAATGTAATACTGGTCTCCCAGGAATGTTTCAAAGACAGACTGTTTCAAGTCTTACTCCCCCCGGACAGGAGTCTTCATTGTGCATTTTGTATCCTATCACTATGCAATTTTGGAGATTCATTGTCAATGTGAAGGTATAATGGCTACAATAAACTGCTGTGGGTCATCAGAATGTAATACTGGTCTCCCAGGAATGTTTCAAAGACAGACTGTTTCAAGTCTTACTCCCCCCGGACAGGAGTCTTCATTGTGCATTTTGTATCCAATCACTATGCAATTTTGGAGATTCATTGTCAATGTGAAGGTATAATGGCTACAATATACTGCCGTGGGGCATCAGAATGTAATACTGGTCTCCCAGGAATGTTTCAAAGACAGACTGTTTCATGTCTCACTCCCCCCGGACAGGGGTCTTCATTGTGCATTTTGTATCCAATCACTATGCAATTTTGGAGATTCATTGTCAATGTGAAGGTATAATGGCTACAATAAACTGCCGTGGGGCATCAGAATGTAATACTGGTCTCCCAGGAATGTTTCAAAGACAGACTGTTTCAAGTCTTACTCCCCCCGGACAGGAGTCTTCATTGTGCATTTTGTATCCAATCACTATGCAATTTTGGAGATTCATTGTCAATGTGAAGGTATAATGGCTACAATAAACTGCCGTGGGGCATCAGAATGTAATACTGGTCTCCCAGGAATGTTTCAAAGACAGACTGTTTCAAGACTTACTCCCCCCGGACAGGAGTCTTCATTGTGCATTTTGTATCCAATCACTATGCAATTTTGGAGATTCATTGTCAATGTGAAGGTATAATGGCTACAATAAACTCCCGTGGCGCATCAGAATGTAATACTGGTCTCCCAGGAATGTTTCACAGACAGACTCTTTCAAGTCTTACTCCTCCCGGACAGGAGTCCTCATTGTGCATTTTATATCCAATCACTATGCAATTTTGGAGATTCATTGTCAATGTGAAGGTATAATGGCTACAATAAACTGCCGTGGGGCATCAGAATGTAATACTGGTCTCCCAGGAATGTTTCAAGGCAGACTGTTTCAAGTCTTACTCCCCCCCGGACAGGAGTCTTCATTGTGCATTTTGTATCCAATCACTATGCAATTTTGGAGATTCATTGTCAATTTGAAGGTATAATGGCTACAATAAACTGCTGTGGGACATCAGAATGTAATACTGGTCTCCCAGGAATGTTTCCAAGACAGACTGTTTCAAGTCTTACTCCCCCCCGGACAGGAGTCTTCATTGTGCATTTTGTATCCAATCACTATGCAATTTTGGAGATTCATTGTCAATGTGAAGGTATAATGGCTACAATAAACTGCCGTGGGGCATCAGAATGTAATACTGGTCTCCCAGGAATGTTTCAAAGACAGACTGTTTCATGTCTTACTCCCCCCGGTCAGGTGTCTTCATTGTGCATTTTGTATCCAATCACTATGCAATTTTGGAGACTCATTGTCAATGTGAAGGTATAATGGCTACAATAAACTGCCGTGGGGCATCAGAATGTAAAACTGGTCTCCCAGGAATGTTTCAAAGGCAGACTGTTTCAAGTCTTACTCCCCCCGAACAGGAGTCTTCATTGTGCATTTTGTATCCAATCACTATGCAATTTTGGAGATTCATTGTCAATGTGAAGGTATAATGGCTACAATAAACTGCCGTGGGGCATCAGAATGTAATACTGGACTCCCAGGAATGTTTCAAAGACAGACTGTTTCAAGTCTTACTCCCCCCGGACAGTAGTCTTCATTGTGCATTTTATATCCAATCACTATGCAATTTTGGAGATTCATTGTCAATGTGAAGGTATAATGGCTACAATAAACTGCCGTGGGGCATCAGAATGTAATACTGGTCTCCCAGGAATGTTTCAAAGACAGACTGTTTCAAGTCTTACTCCCCCCGGACAGGAGTCTTCATTGTGCATTTTGTATCCAATCACTATGCAATTTTGGAGATTCATTGTCAATGTGAAGGTATAATGGCTACAATAAACTGCCGTGGGGCATCAGAATGTAATACTGGTCTCCCAGGAATGTTTCGAAGACAGACTGTTTCATGTCTTACTCCCCCCCGGACAGGAGTCTTCATTGTGCATTTTGTATCCAATCACTATGCAATTTTGGAGACTCATTGTCAATGTGAAGGTATAATGGCTACAATAAACTGCCGTGGGGCATCAGAATGTAAAACTGGTCTCCCAGGAATGTTTCCAAGACAGACTGTTTCAAGTGTTACCCCCCCCCCCCCCCCCCCCCCCCCGCCGACAGGAGTCTTCATTGTGCATTTTGTATCCAATCACTATGCAATTTTGGAGATTCATTGTCAATGTGAAGGTATGAAGGCTACAATAAACTGCCGTGGGGCATCAGAATGTAATACTGGTCTCCCAGGAATGTTTCAAAGACAGACTGTTTCAAGTCTTACTCCCCCCGGGACAGGAGTCTTCATTGTGCATTTTGTATCCAATCACTATGCAATTTTGGAGATTCATTGTCAATGTGAAGGTATAATGGCTACAATAAACTGCCGTGGGGCATCAGAATGTAATACTGGTCTCCCAGGAATGTTTCAAAGACAGACTGTTACAAGTCTTACTCCCCCCGGACAGGAGTCTTCATTGTGCATTTTGTATCCAATCACTATGCAATTTTGGAGATTCATTGTCAATGTGAAGGTATAATATCTACAATAAACTGCCGTGGGGCATCAGAATGTAATACTGGTCTCCCAGGAATGTTTCAAAGACAGACTGTTTCAAGTCTTACTCCCCCCGGACAGGAGTCTTCATTGTGCACTTTGTATCCAATCACTATGCAATTTTGGAGATTCATTGTCAGTGTGAAGGTATAATGGCTACAATAAACTGCCGTGGGGCATCAGAATGTAATACTGGTCTCCCAGGAATGTTTCAAAGACAGACTGTTTCAAGACTTACTCCCCCCGGACAGGAGTCTTCATTGTGCATTTTGTATCCAATCACTATGCAATTTTGGAGATTCATTGTCAATGTGAAGGTATAATGGCTACAATAAACTCCCGTGGCGCATCAGAATGTAATACTGGTCTCCCAGGAATGTTTCACAGACAGACTCTTTCAAGTCAACACGCGATCTAGTGTGAGTCCTCATTGTGCATTTTATATCCAATCACTATGCAATTTTGGAGATTCATTGTCAATGTGAAGGTATAATGGCTACAATAAACTGCCGTGGGGCATCAGAATGTAATACTGGTCTCCCAGGAATGTTTCAAAGACAGACTGTTTCAAGTCTTACTCCCCCCGGACAGGAGTCTTCATTGTGCATTTTGTATCCAATCACTATGCAATTTTGGAGATTCATTGTCAATGTGAAGGTATAATGGCTACAATAAACTGCTGTGGGTCATCAGAATGTAATACTGGTCTCCCAGGAATGTTTCAAAGACAGACTGTTTCAAGTCTTACTCCCCCCGGACAGGAGTCTTCATTGTGCATTTTGTATCCACTCACTATGCAATTTTGGAGATTCATTGTCAATGTGAAGGTATAATGGCTACAATATACTGCCGTGGGGCATCAGAATGTAATACTGGTCTCCCAGGAATGTTTCAAAGACAGACTGTTTCATGTCTCACTCCCCCCGGACAGGGGTCTTCATTGTGCATTTTGTATCCAATCACTTGGCAATTTTGGAGACTCATTGTCAATGTGAAAGTATAAGGGCTACAATAAACTCCCGTGGCGCATCAGAATGTAATACTGGTCTCCCAGGAATGTTTCACAGACAGACTGTTTCATGTCTTACTCACCCCGGACAGGAGTCTTCATTGTGCATTTTGTATCCAATCACTATGCAATTTTGGAGACTCATTGTCAATGTGAAGGTATAATATCTACAATAAACTGCCGTGGGGCATCAGAATGTAAAACTGGTCTCCCTGGAATGTTTCCAAGGCAGACTGTTTCAAGTGTTACCCCCCCCCCGGACGGGAGTCTTCATTGTGCATTTTGTATCCAAACACTATGCAATTTTGGAGATTCATTGTCAATGTGAAGGAATAATGGCTACAATAAACTGCCGTGGGGCATCAGAATGTAATACTGGTCTCCCAGGAATGTTTCAAAGACAGACTGTTTCAAGTCTTACTCCCCCCGGACAGGAGTCTTCATTGTGCATTTTGTATCCAATCACTATGCAATTTTGGAGACTCATTGTCAATGTGAAGGTATAATGGCTACAATAAACTGCCGTGGGGCATCAGAATGTAAAACTGGTCTCCCAGGAATGTTTCCAAGACTGACTGTTTCAAGTGTCACCCCCCCCCCCCCCGTGGACAGGAGTCTTCATTGTGCATTTTGTATCCAATCACTATGCAATTTTGGAGATTCATTGTCAATGTGAAGGTATAATGGCTACAATAAACTGCCGTGGGGCATCAGAATGTAATACTGGTCTCCCAGGAATGTTTCAAAGACAGACTGTTTCAAGTCTTACTCCCCCCGGACAGGAGTCTTCATTGTGCATTTTGTAGCCAATCACTATGCAATTTTGGAGATTCATTGTCAATGTGAAGGTATAATGGCTACAATAAACTGCCGTGGGGCATCAGAATGTAATACTGGTCTCCCAGGAATGTTTCGAAGACAGACTGTTTCATGTCTTACTCCCCCCGGACAGGAGTCTTCATTGTGCATTTTGTATCCAATCACTATGCAATTTTGGAGACTCATTGTCAATGTGAAGGTATAATGGCTACAATAAACTGCCGTGGGGCATCAGAATGTAAAACTGGTCTCCCAGGAATGTTTCCAAGACAGACTGTTTCAAGTGTTACCCCCCCCCCCCCCCCCCCCCCGCCGGACAGGAGTCTTCATTGTGCATTTTGTATCCAATCACTATGCAATTTTGGAGATTCATTGTCAATGTGAAGGTATGAAGGCTACAATAAACTGCCGTGGGGCATCAGAATGTAATACTGGTCTCCCAGGAATGTTTCAAAGACAGACTGTTTCAAGTCTTACTCCCCCCGGGACAGGAGTCTTCATTGTGCATTTTGTATCCAATCACTATGCAATTTTGGAGACTCATTGTCAATGTGAAGGTATAATGGCTACAATAAACTGCCGTGGGGCATCAGAATGTAATACTGGTCTCCCAGGAATGTTTCAAAGACAGACTGTTTCAAGTCTTACTCCCCCTGGACAGGAGTCTTCATTGTGCATTTTGTATCAAATCACTATGCAATTTTGGAGATTCATTGTCAATGTGAAGGTATAATGGCTACAATAAACTCCCGTGGCGCATCAGAATGTAATACTGGTCTCCCAGGAATGTTTCACAGACAGACACTTTCAAGTCTTACTCCTCCCGGACTGGAGTCTTCATTGTGCATTTTATATCCAATCACTATGCAATTTTGGAGATTCATTGTCAATGTGAAGGTATAATGGCTACAATAAACTGCCGTGGGGCATCAGAATGTAATACTGGTCTCCCAGGAATGTTTCAAAGACAGACTGTTTCAAGTCTTACTCCCCCCGGACAGGAGTCTTCATTGTGCATTTTGTATCCAATCACTATGCAATTTTGGAGATTCATTGTCAATGTGAAGGTATAATGGCTACAATAAACTGCTGTGGGTCATCAGAATGTAATACTGGTCTCCCAGGAATGTTTCAAAGACAGACTGTTTCAAGTCTTACTCCCCCCGGACAGGAGTCTTCATTGTGCATTTTGTATCCAATCACTATGCAATTTTGGAGATTCATTGTCAATGTGAAGGTATAATGGCTACAATAAACTGCCGTGGGGCATCAGAATGTAATACTGGTCTCCCAGGAATGTTTCAAAGACAGACTGTTTCATGTCTTACTCCCCCCGGACAGGAGTGTTCATTGTGCATTTTGTATCCAATCACTATGCAATTTTGGAGACTCATTGTCAATGTGAAGGTATAATGGCTACAATAAACTGCCGTGGGGCATCAGAATGTAAAACTGGTCTCCCAGGAATGTTTCCAAGACAGACTGTTTCAAGTGTTACCCCCCCCCCCCCCCCCCCCCCCCCCCCCGCCGGACAGGAGTCTTCATTGTGCATTTTGTATCAAATCACTATGCAATTTTGGAGATTCATTGTCAATGTGAAGGTATAATGGCTACAATAAACTGCCGTGGGGCATCAGAATGTAATACTGGTCTCCCAGGAATGTTTCAAAGACAGACTGTTTCAAGTCTTACTCCCCCCGGACAGGAGTCTTCATTGAGCATTTTGTATCCAATCACTATGCAATTTTGGAGATTCATTGTCAATGTGAAGGTATAATGGCTACAATAAACTCCCGTGGCGCATCAGAATGTAATACTGGTCTCCCAGGAATGTTTCACAGACAGACTCTTTCAAGTCTAACTCCTCCCGGACAGGAGTCTTCATTGTGCATTTTATATCCAATCACTATGCAATTTTGGAGATTCATTGTCAATGTGAAGGTATAATGGCTACAATAAACTGCCGTGCTGTATCAGAATGTAATACTGGTCTCCCAGGAATGTTTCAAAGACAGACTGTTTCAAGTCTTACTCCCCCCGGACAGGAGTCTTCATTGTGCATTTTGTATCCAATCACAATGCAATTTTGGAGATTCATTGTCAATTTGAAGGTATAATGGCTACAATAAACTGCTGTGGGACATCAGAATGTAATACCGGTCTCCCAGGAATGTTTCAAAGACAGACTGTTTCAAGTCTTACTCCCCCCGGACAGGAGTCTTCATTGTGCATTTTGTATCCAATCACTATGCAATTTTGGAGATTCATTGTCAATGTGAAGGTATAATGGCTACAATAAACTGCCGTGGGGCATCAGAATGTAATACTGGTCTCCCAGGAATGTTTCAAAGACAGACTGTTTCATGTCTTACTCCCCCCGGCAGGAGTCTTCATTGTGCATTTTGTATCCAATCACTATGCAATTTTGGAGACTCATTGTCAATGTGAAGGTATAATGGCTACAATAAACTGCCGTGGGGCATCAGAATGTAAAACTGGTCTCCCAGGAATGTTTCAAAGGCAGACTGTTTCAAGTCTTACTCCCCCCGAACAGGAGTCTTCATTGTGCATTTTGTATCCAATCACTATGCAATTTTGGAGATTCATTGTCAATGTGAAGGTATAATGGCTACAATAAACTGCCGTGGGGCATCAGAATGTAATACTGGTCTCCCAGGAATGTTTCAAAGACAGACTGTTTCAAGTCTTACTCCCCCCGGACAGTAGTCTTCATTGTGCATTTTATATCCAATCACTATGCAATTTTGGAGATTTATTGTCAATGTGAAGGTATAATGGCTACAATAAAATGCCGTGGGGCATCAGAATATAATACTGATCTCCCAGGAATGTTTCAAAGACAGACTGTTTCAAGTCTTACTCCCCCCGGACAGGAGTCTTCATTGTGCATTTTGTATCCAATCACTATGCAATTTTGGAGATTCATTGTCAATGTGAAGGTATAATGGCTACAATAAACTGCCGTGGGGCATCAGAATGTAATACTGGTCTCCCAGGAATGTTTCAAAGACAGACTGTTTCAAGTCTTACTCCCCCCGGACAGGAGTCTTCATTGTGCATTTTGTATCCAATCACTATGCAATTTTGGAGATTCATTGTCAATGTGAAGGTATAATGGCTACAATAAACTGCCGTGGGGCATCAGAATGTAATACTGGACTCCCAGGAATGTTTCAAAGCCAGACTGTTTCAAGTCTTACTCCCCCCGGACAGGAGTCTTCATTGTGCATTTTGTATCCAATCACTATGCAATTTTGGAGATTCATTGTCAATGTGAAGGTATAATGGCTACAATAAACTGCCGTGGGGCATCAGAATGTAATACTGGTCTCCCAGGAATGTTTCAAAGGCAGACTGTTTCATGTCTTACTCCCCCCGGACAGGAGTCTTCATTGTGCATTTTGTATCCAATCACTATGCAATTTTGGAGACTCATTGTCAATGTGAAGGTATAATGGCTACAATAAACTGCCGTGCTGCATCAGAATGTAATACTTGTCTCCCAGGAATGTTTCAAAGACAGACTGTTTCAAGTCTTACTCCCCCCGGACAGGAGTCTTCATTGTGCATTTTGTATCCAATCACTATGCAATTTTGGAGATTCATTGTCAATTTGAAGGTATAATGGCTACAATAAACTGCTGTGGGACATCAGAATGTAATACTGGTCTCCCAGGAATGTTTCAAAGACAGACTGTTTCAAGTCTTACTCCCCCCGGACAGGAGTCTTCATTTTGCATTTTGTATCCAATCACTATGCAATTTTGGAGATTCATTGTCAATGTGAAGGTATAATGGCTACAATAAACTGCCGTGGGGCATCAGAATGTAATACTGGTCTCCCAGGAATGTTTCAAAGACAGACTGTTTCATGTCTTACTCCCCCCGGACAGGAGTCTTCATTGTGCATTTTGTATCCAATCACTATGCAATTTTGGAGACTCATTGTCAATGTGAAGGTATAATGGCTACAATAAACTGCCGTGGGGCATCAGAATGTAAAACTGGTCTCCCAGGAATGTTTCAAAGGCAGACTGTTTCAAGTCTTACTCCCCCCGAACAGCAGTCTTCATTGTGCATTTTGTATCCAATCACTATGCAATTTTGGAGATTCATTGTCAATGTGAAGGTATAATGGCTACAATAAACTGCCGTGGGGCATCAGAATGTAATACTGGTCTCCCAGGAATGTTTCAAAGACAGACTGTTTCAAGTCTTACTCCCCCCGGACAGTAGTCTTCATTGTGCATTTTATATCCAATCACTATGCAATTTTGGAGATTCATTGTCAATGTGAAGGTATAATGGCTACAATAAACTGCCGTGGGGCATCAGAATGTAATACTGGTCTCCCAGGAATGTTTCAAAGACAGACTGTTTCAAGTCTTACTCCCCCCGGACAGGAGTCTTCATTGTGCATTTTGTATCCAATCACTATGCAATTTTGGAGATTCATTGTCAATGTGAAGGTATAATGGCTACAATAAACTGCCGTGGGGCATCAGAATGTAATACTGGTCTCCCAGGAATGTTTCAAAGACAGACTGTTTCAAGTCTTACTCCCCCCGGACAGGAGTCTTCATTGTGCATTTTGTATCCAATCACTATGCAATTTTGGAGATTCATTGTCAATGTGAAGGTATAATGGCTACAATAAACTGCCGTGGGGCATCAGAATGTAATACTGGTCTCCCAGGAATGTTTCAAAGACAGACTGTTTCAAGTCTTACTCCCCCCGGACAGGAGTCTTCATTGTGCACTTTGTATCCAATCACTATGCAATTTTGGAGATTCATTGTCAATGTGAAGGTATAATGGCTACAATAAACTGCCGTGGGGCATCAGAATGTAATACTGGTCTCCCAGGAATGTTTCAAAGACAGACTGTTTCAAGTCTCACTCCCCTCGGACAGGAGTTTTCTTTGTGCATTTTGTATCCAATCACTACGCAATTTTGGAGATTCATTGTCAATATGAAGGTATAATGGCTACAATAAACTGCCGTGCTGAATCAGAATGTAATACTGGTCTCCCAGGAATGTTTCAAAGACAGACTGTTTCAAGTCTTACTCCCCCCGGACAGTAGTCTTCATTGTGCATTTTATATCCAATCACTATGCAATTTTGGAGATTCATTGTCAATGTGAAGGTATAATGGCTACAATAAACTGCCGTGGGGCATCAGAATGTAATACTGGTCTCCCAGGAATGTTTCAAAGACAGACTGTTTCAAGTCTTACTCCCCCCGGACAGGAGTCTTCATTGTGCATTTTGTATCCAATCACTATGCAATTTTGGAGATTCATTGTCAATGTGAAGGTATAATGGCTACAATAAACTGCCGTGGGGCATCAGAATGTAATACTGGTCTCCCAGGAATGTTTCAAAGATAGACTGTTTCAAGTCTTACTCCCCCCGGACAGGAGTCTTCATTGTGCATTTTGTATCCAATCACTATGCAATTTTGGAGATTCATTGTCAATGTGAAGGTATAATGGCTACAATAAACTGCCGTGGGGCATCAGAATGTAATACTGGTCTCCCAGGAATGTTTCAAAGACAGACTGTTTCAAGTCTTACTCCCCCCGGACAGGAGTCTTCATTGTGCACTTTGTATCCAATCACTATGCAATTTTGGAGATTCATTGTCAATATGAAGGTATAATGGCTACAATAAACTGCCGTGCTGCATCAGAATGTAATACTGGTCTCCCAGGAATGTTTCAAAGACAGACTGTTTCAAGTCATACTCCCGTCGGACAGGAGTTTTCTTTGTGCATTTTGTATCCAATCACTATGCAATTTTGGAGATTCATTGTCAATGTGAAGGTATAATGGCTACAATAAACTGCCGTGGGGCATCAGAATGTAATACTGGTCTCCCAGGAATGTTTCAAAGACAGACTGTTTCAAGTCTTACTCCCCTCGGACAGGAGTTTTCTTTGTGCATTTTGTATCCAACGACTATGCAATTTTGGAGATTCATTGTCAATGTGAAGGTATAATGGCTACAATAAACTGCCGTGGGGCATCAGAATGTAATACTGGTCTCCCAGGAATGTTTCAAAGACAGACTGTTTCAAAGTCTTAATCCCCTCGGACAGGAGTTTTCTTTGTGCATTTTGTATCCAATCACTATGCAATTTTGGAGATTCATTGTCAATGTGAAGGTATAATGGCTACAATAAACTGCCGTGGGGCATCAGAATGTAATACTGGTCTCCCAGGAATGTTTCAAAGACAGACTGTTTCAAGTCTTACTCCCCTCGGACAGGAGTTTTCTTTGTGCATTTTGTATCCTATCACTATGCAATTTTGGAGATTCATTGTCAATGTTAAGGTATAATGGCTACAATAAACTGCCGTGGGGCATCAGAATGTAATACTGGTCTCCCAGGAATGTTTCAAAGACAGACTGTTTCAAGTCTTACTCCCCTCGGACAGGAGTTTTCTTTGTGCATTTTGTATCCAATCACTATGCAATTTTGGAGATTCATTGTCAATGTGAAGGTATAATGGCTACAATAAACTGCCATGGGGCATCAGAATGTAATACTGGTCTCCCAGGAATGTTTCAAAGACAGACTGTTTCAAGTCTTACTCCCCCCGGACAGGAGTCTTCATTGTGCATTTTGTATCCAATCACTATGCACTTTTGGAGATTCATTGTCAATGTGAAGGTATAATGGCTACAATAAACTGCCGTGGGACATCAGAATGTAATACTGGTCTCCCAGGAATGTTTCAAAGACAGACTATTTCAAGTCTTACTCCCCCCGGACAGGAGTCTTCATTGTGCACTTTGTATCCAATCACTATGCAATTATGGAGATTCATTGTCAATGTGAAGGTATAATGGCTACAATAAACTGCCGTGGGGCATCAGAATGGAATACTGGTCTCCCAGGAATGTTTCAAAGACAGACTGTTTCAAGTCTTACTCCCCTCGGACAGGAGTTTTCTTTGTGCATTTTGTATCCAATCACTATGCAATTTTTGAGATTCATTGTCAATGTGAAGGTATAATGGCTACAATAAACTGCCGTGAAGCATCAGAATGTAATACTGGTCTCCCAGGAATGTTTCAAAGACAGACTGTTTCAAGTCTTACTCCCCCCGGACAGGAGTCTTCATTGTGCATTTTGTATCCAATCACTATGCAATTTTGGAGATTCATTGTCAATGTGAAGGTATAATGGCTACAATAAACTGCCGTGGGGCATCAGAATGTAATACTGGTCTCCCAGGAATGTTTCAAAGACAGACTGTTTCAAGTCTTACTCCCCCCGGACAGGAGTCTTCATTGTGCATTTTGTATCCAATCACTATGCAATTTTGGAGACTCATTGTCAATGTGAAGGTATAATGGCTACAATAAACTGCCGTGGGGCATCAGAATGTAAAACTGGTCTCCCAGGAATGTTTCAAAGATAGACTGTTTCAAGTCTTACTCCCCCCGGACAGGAGTCTTCATTGTGCATTTTGTATCCAATCACTATGCAATTTTGGAGATTCATTGTCAATGTGAAGGTATAATGGCTACAATAAACTGCCGTGGGGCATCAGAATGTAATACTGGTCTCCCAGGAATGTTTCAAAGACAGACTGTTTCAAGTCTTACTCCCCCCGGACAGGAGTCTTCATTGTGCACTTTGTATCCAATCACTATGCAATTTTGGAGATTCATTGTCAATGTGAAGGTATAATGGCTACAATAAACTGCCGTGGGACATCAGAATGTAATACTGGTCTCCCAGGAATGTTTCAAAGACAGACTGTTTCAAGACTTACTCCCCTCGGACAGGAGTTTTCTTTCTGCATTTTGTATCCAATCACTATGCAATTTTGGAGATTCATTGTCAATGTGAAGGTATAATGGCTACAATAAACTGCCGTGGGGCATCAGAATGTAATACTGGTCTCCCAGGAATGTTTCAAAGATAGACTGTTTCAAGTCTTACTCCCCCCGGACAGGAGTCTTCATTGTGCATTTTGTATCCAATCACTATGCAATTTTGGAGATTCATTGTCAATGTGAAGGTATAATGGCTACAATAAACTGCCGTGGGGCATCAGAATGTAATACTGGTCTCCCAGGAATGTTTCAAAGACAGACTGTTTCAAGTCTTACTCCCCCCGGACAGGAGTCTTCATTGTGCACTTTGTATCCAATCACTATGCAATTTTGGAGATTCATTGTCAATATGAAGGTATAATGGCTACAATAAACTACCGTGCTGCATCAGAATGTAATACTGGTCGCCCAGGAATGTTTCAAAGACAGACTGTTTCAAGTCTTACTCCCGTCGGACAGGAGTTTTCTTTGTGCATTTTGTATCCAATCACTATGCAATTTTGGAGATTCATTGTCAATGTGAAGGTATAATGGCTACAATAAACTGCCGTGGGGCATCAGAATGTAATACTGGTCTCCCAGGAATGTTTCAAAGGCAGACTGTTTCAAGTCTTACTCCCCTCGGACAGGAGTTTTCTTTGTGCATTTTGTATCCAACGACTATGCAATTTTGGAGATTCATTTTCAATGTGAAGGTATAATGGCTACAATAAACTGCCGTGGGGCATCAGAATGTAATACTGGTCTCCCAGGAATGTTTCAAAGACAGACTGTTTCAAAGTCTTAATCCCCTCGGACAGGAGTTTTCTTTGTGCATTTTGTATCCAATCACTATGCAATTTTGGAGATTCATTGTCAATGTGAAGGTATAATGGCTACAATAAACTGCCGTGGGGCATCAGAATGTAATACTGGTCTCCCAGGAATGTTTCAAAGACAGACCGTTTCAAATCTTACTCCCCTCGGACAGGAGTTTTCTTTGTGCATTTTGTATCCTATCACTATGCAATTTTGGAGATTCATTGTCAATGTGAAGGTATAATGGCTACAATAAACTGCCGTGGGGCATCAGAATGTAATACTGGTCTCCCAGGAATGTTTCAAAGACAGACTGTTTCAAGTCTTACTCCCCTCGGACAGGAGTTTTCTTTGTGCATTTTGTATCCAATCACTATGCAATTTTGGAGATTCATTGTCAATGTGAAGGTATAATGGCTACAATAAACTGCCGTGGGACATCAGAATGTAATACTGGTCTCCCAGGAATGTTTCAAAGACAGACTGTTTCAAGTCTTACTCCCCTCGGACAGGAGTTTTCTTTCTGCATTTTGTATCCAATCACTATGCAATTTTGGAGATTCATTGTCAATGTGAAGGAATAATGGCTACAATAGACTGCCGTGGGGCATCAGAATGTAATACTGGTCTCCCAGGAATGTTTCAAAGACAGACTGTTTCAAGTCTTACTCCCCTCGGACAGGAGTTTTCTTTGTGCCATTTTGTATCCAATCACTATGCAATTTTGGAGATTCATTGTCAATGTGAAGGTATAATGGCTACAATAAACTGCCGTGAAGCATCAGAATGTAATACTGGTCTCCCAGGAATGTTTCAAAGACAGACTGTTTCAAGTCTTACTCCCCCCGGACAGGAGTCTTCATTGTGCATTTTGTATCCAATCACTATGCAATTTTGGAGATTCATTGTCAATGTGAAGGTATAATGGCTACAATAAACTGCCGTGGGGCATCAGAATGTAATACTGGTCTCCCAGGAATGTTTCAAAGACAGACTGTTTCAAGTCTTACTCCCCCCGGACAGGAGTCTTCATTGTGCACTTTGTATCCAATCACTATGCAATTTTGGAGACTCATTGTCAATGTGAAGGTATAATGGCTACAATAAACTGCCGTGGGGCATCAGAATGTAATACTGGTCTCCCAGGAATGTTTCAAAGTCAGACTGTTTCAAGTCTTACTCCCCTCGGACAGGAGTTTTCTTTGTGCATTTTGTATCCTATCACTATGCAATTTTGGAGATTCATTGTCAATGTGAAGGTATAATGGCTACAATAAACTGCCGTGGGGCATCAGAATGTAATACTGGTCTCCCAGGAATGTTTCAAAGACAGACTGTTTCAAGTCTTACTCCCCTCGGACAGGAGTCTTCATTGTGCATTTTGTATCCAATCACTATGCAATTTTGGAGATTCATTGTCAATGTGAAGGTATAATGGCTACAATAAACTGCCATGGGGCATCAGAATGTAATACTGGTCTCCCAGGAATGTTTCAAAGACAGACTGTTTCAAGTCTTACTCCCCCCGGACAGGAGTCTTCATTGTGCATTTTGTATCCAATCACTATGCAATTTTGGAGATTCATTGTCAATGTGAAGGTATAATGGCTACAATAAACTGCCGTGGGGCATCAGAATGTAATACTGGTCTCCCAGGAATGTTTCAAAGACAGACTGTTTCAAGTCTTACTCCCCAAGGACAGGAGTCTTCATTGTGCACTTTGTATCCAATCACTATGCAATTTTGGAGACTCATTGTCAATGTGAAGGTATAATGGCTACAATAAACTGCCGTGGGGCATCAGAATGTAAAACTGGTCTCCCAGGAATGTTTCAAAGACAGACTGTTTCAAGTACTTACTCCCCCCCCCCCCCGACAGGAGTCATCATTGTGCATTTTGTATCCAATCACTATGCAATTTTGGAGATTCATTGTCAATGTGAAGGTATAATGGCTACAATAAACTGCCGTGGGACATCAGAATGTAATACTGGTCTCCCAGGAATGTTTCAAAGACAGACTGTTTCAAGTCTTACTCCCCTCGGACATGAGTTTTCTTTCTGCATTTAGTATCCAATCACTATGCAATTTTGGAGATTAATTGTCAATGTGAAGGTATAATGGCTACAATAAACTGCCGTGGGGCATCAGAATGTAATACTGGTCTCCCAGGAATGTTTCAAAGACAGACTGTTTCAAGTCTTACTCCCCTCGGACAGGAGTTTTCTTTGTGCATTTTGTATCCAATCACTATGCAATTTTGGAGATTCATTGTCAATGTGAAGGTATAATGGCTACAATAAACTGCCGTGAAGCATCAGAATGTAATACTGGTCTCCCAGGAATGTTTCAAAGACAGACTGCTTCAAGTCTTACTCCCCCCGGACAGGAGTCTTCATTGTGCATTTTGTATCCAATCACTATGCAATTTTGGAGATTCATTGTCAATGTGAAGGTATAATGGCTACAATAAACTGCCGTGGGGCATCAGAATGTAAAACTGGTCTCCCAGGAATGTTTCAAAGTCAGACTGTTTCAAGTACTTACTCCCCCCCCCCCCCCCCCCCCCCCCGGACAGGAGTCATCATTGTGCATTTTGTATCCAATCACTATGCAATTTTGGAGATTCATTGTCAATGTGAAGGTATAATGGCTACAATAAACTGCCGTGGGGCATCAGAATGTAATACTGGTCTCCCAGGAATGTTTCAAAGACAGACTGTTTCATGTCTTACTCCCCCCGGACAGGAGTCTTCATTGTGCATTTTGTACCCAATCACTATGCAATTTTGGAGACTCATTGTCAATGTGAATGTATAATGGCTACAATAAACTGCCGTGGGGCATCAGAATGTAAAACTGGTCTCCCAGGAATCTTTCAAATTCAGACTGTTTCAAGTACTTACTCCCCCCCCCCCCCCCGGACAGGAGTCATCATTGTGCATTTTGTATCCAATCACTATGCAATTTTGGAGATTCATTGTCAATGTGAAGGTATAATGGCTACAATAAACTGCCGTGGGGCATCAGAATGTAATACTGGTCTCCCAGGAATGTTTCAAAGACAGACTGTTTCAAGTCTTACTCCCCTCGAACAGGAGTCTTCATTGTGCATTTTGTATCCAATCACTATGCAATTTTGGAGATTCATTGTCAATGTGAAGGTATAATGGCTACAATAAACTGCCGTGGGGCATCAGAATGTAATACTGGTCTCCCAGGAATGTTTCAAAGGCAGACTGTTTCAAGTCTTACTACCCTCGGACAGGAGTTTTCTTTGTGCATTTTGTATCCAATCACTATGCAATTTTGGAGATTCATTGTCAATGTGAAGGTATAATGGCTACAATAAACTGCCGTGGGGCATCAGAATGTAATACTGGTCTCCCAGGAATGTTTCAAAGACAGACTGTTTCAAGTCTTACTGCCCCCGGACAAGAGTTTTCTTTGTCCATTTTGTATCCAATCACTATGCAATTTTGGAGATTCATTGTCAATGTGAAGGTATAATGGCTACAATAAACTGTCGTGGGGCATCAGAATGTAATACTGGTCTCCCAGGAATGTTTCAAAGACAGACTGTTTCAAGTCTTACCCCCTCGGACAGGAGTTTTCTTTGTGCATTTTGTATCCAATCACTATGCAATTTTGGAGATTCATTGTCAATGTGAAGGTATAATGGCTACAATAAACTGCCGTGGGGCATCAGAATGTAATACTGGTCTCCCAGGAATGTTTCAAAGACAGACTGTTTCAAGTCTTACACCCCTCGGACAGGAGTTTTCTTTGTGCATTTTGTATCCTATCACTATGCAATTTTGGAGATTCATTGTCAATGTGAAGGCATAATGGCTACAATAAACTGCCATGGGGCATCAGAATGTAATACTGGTCTCCCAGGAATGTTTCAAAGACAGACTGTTTCAAGTCTTACTCCCCCCGGACAGGAGTTTTCATTGTGCATTTTGTATCCAATCACTATGCAATTTTGGAGATTCATTGTCAATGTGAAGGTATAATGGCTACAATAAACTGCCGTGGGGCATCAGAATGTAATACTGGTCTCCCAGGAATGTTTCAAAGACAGACTGTTTCAAGTCTTACTCCTCCCGGACAGGAGTCTTCATTATGCACTTTGAATCCAATCACTATGCAATTTTGGAGATTCATTGTCAATGTGAAGGTATAATGGCTACAATAAACTGCCATGGGGCATCAGAATGTAATACTGGTCTCCCAGGAATGTTTCAAAGGCAGACTGTTTCAAGTCTTACTGCCCCCTAACAGGAGTCTTCATTGTGCACTTTGTATCCAATCACGATGCAATTTTGGAGATTCATTGTCAATGTGAAGGTATAATGGCTACAATAAACTGCCGTGGGGCATCAGAATGTAATACTGGTCTCCCAGGAATGTTTCAAAGACAGACTATTTCAAGTCTTACTCCCCCCGGACAGGAGTCTTCACTGTGCATTTTGTATCCAATCACTATGCAATTTTGGAGATTCATTGTCAATGTGAAGGTATAATGGCTACAATAAACTGCCGTGGGGCATCAGAATGTAATACTGGTCTCCAAGGAATGTTTCAAAGACAGACTGTTTCAAGTCTTACTCCTCCCGGACAGGAGTCTTCATTATGCACTTTGTATCCAATCACTATGCAATTTTGGAGATTCATTGTCAATGTGAAGGTATAATGGCTACAATAAACTGCCGTGGGGCATCAGAATGTAATACTGGTCTCCCAGGAATGTTTCAAAGACAGACTGTTTCAAGTCTTACTGCCCCCGGACAAGAGTTTTCTTTGTCCATTTTGTATCCAATCACTATGCAATTTTGGAGATTCATTGTCAATGTGAAGGTATAATGGCTACAATAAACTGTCGTGGGGCATCAGAATGTAATACTGGTCTCCCAGGAATGTTTCAAAGACAGACTGTTTCAAGTCTTACCCCCTCGGACAGGAGTTTTCTTTGTGCATTTTGTATCCAATCACTATGCAATTTTGGAGATTCATTGTCAATGTGAAGGTATAATGGCTACAATAAACTGCCGTGGGACATCAGAATGTAATACTGGTCTCCCAGGAATGTTTCAAAGACAGACTGTTTCAAGTCTTACTCCCCTCGGACAGGAGTCTTCATTGTGCATTTTGTATCCAATCACTATGCAATTTTGGAGATTCATTGTCAATGTGAAGGTATAATGGCTACAATAAACTGCCGTGGGGCATCAGAATGTAATACTGGTCTCCCAGGAATGTTTCAAAGACAGACTGTTTCAAGTCTTACTACCCTCGGACAGGAGTTTTCTTTGTGCATTTTGTATCCAATCACTATGCAATTTTGGAGATTCATTGTCAATGTGAAGGTATAATGGCTACAATAAACTGCCGTGGGGCATCAGAATGTAATACTGGTCTCCCAGGAATGTTTCAAAGACAGACTGTTTCAAGTCTTACTGCCCCCAGACAAGAGTTTTCTTTGTCCATTTTGTATCCAATCACTATGCAATTTTGGAGATTCATTGTCAATGTGAAGGTATAATGGCTACAATAAACTGTCGTGGGGCATCAGAATGTAATACTGGTCTCCCAGGAATGTTTCAAAGACAGACTGTTTCAAGTCTTACTCCCCCCGGACAGGAGTCTTCATTGTGCACTTTGTACCCAATCACTATGCAATTTTGGAGACTCATTGTCAATGTGAAGGTATAATGGCTACAATAAACTGCCGTGGGGCATCAGAATGTAAAACTGGTCTCCCAGGAATGTTTCAAAGACAGACTGTTTCAAGTACTTACTCCCCCCCCCCGGACAGGAGTCATCATTGTGCATTTTGTATCCAATCACTTTGCAATTTTGGAGATTCATTGTCAATGTGAAGGTATAATGGCTACAATAAACTGCCGTGGGACATCAGAATGTAATACTGGTCTCCCAGGAATGTTTCAAAGACAGACTGTTTCAAGTCTTACTCCCCTCGGACAGGAGTCTTCAATTTGCATTTTGTATCCAATCACTATGCAATTTTGGAGATTCATTGTCAATGTGAAGGTATAATGGCTACAATAAACTGCCGTGGGGCATCAGAATGTAATACTGGTCTCCCAGGAATGTTTCAAAGACAGACTGTTTCAAGTCTTACTACCCTCGGACAGGAGTTTTCTTTGTGCATTTTGTATCCAATCACTATGCAATTTTGGAGATTCATTGTCAATGTGAAGGTATAATGGCTACAATAAACTGCCGTGGGGCATCAGAATGTAATACTGGTCTCCCAGGAATGTTTCAAAGACAGACTGTTTCAAGTCTTACTGCCCCCGGACAAGAGTTTTCTTTGTCCATTTTGTATCCAATCACTATGCAATTTTGGAGATTCATTGTCAATGTGAAGGTATAATGGCTACAATAAACTGTCGTGGGGCATCAGAATGTAATACTGGTCTCCCAGGAATGTTTCAAAGACAGACTGTTTCAAGTCTTACCCCCTCGGACAGGAGTTTTCTTTGTGCATTTTGTATCCAATCACTATGCAATTTTGGAGATTCATTTTCAATGTGAAGGTATAATGGCTACAATAAACTGCCGTGGGGCATCAGAATGTAATACTGGTCTCCCAGGAATGTTTCAAAGACAGACTGTTTCAAGTCTTACTCCCCTCGGACAGGAGTTTTCTTTGTGCATTTTGTATCCTATCACTATGCAATTTTGGAGATTCATTGTCAATGTGAAGGCATAATGGCTACAATAAACTGCCATGGGGCATCAGAATGTAATACTGGTCTCCCAGGAATGTTTCAAAGACAGACTGTTTCAAGTCTTACTCCCCCCGGACAGGAGTCTTCATTGTGCATTTTGTATCCAATCACTATGCAATTTTGGAGATTCATTGTCAATGTGAAGGTATAATGGCTACAATAAACTGCCGTGGGGCATCAGAATGTAATACTGGTCTCCCAGGAATGTTTCAAAGACAGACTGTTTCAAGTCTTACTCCTCCCGGACAGGAGTCTTCATTATGCACTTTGTATCCAATCACTATGCAATTTTGGAGATTCATTGTCAATGTGAAGGTATAATGGCTACAATAAACTGCCGTGGGGCATCAGAATGTAATACTGGTCTCCCAGGAATGTTTCAAAGGCAGACTGTTTCAAGTCTTACTGCCCCCTAACAGGAGTCTTCATTGTGCACTTTGTATCCAATCACTATGCAATTTTGGAGATTCATTGTCAATGTGAAGGTATAATGGCTACAATAAACTGCCGTGGGGCATCAGAATGTAATACTGGTCTCCCAGGAATGTTTCAAAGACAGACTATTTCAAATCTTACTCCCCCCGGACAGGAGTCTTCACTGTGCATTTTGTATCCAATCACTATGCAATTTTGGAGATTCATTGTCAATGTGAAGGTATAATGGCTACAATAAACAGCTGTGGGTCATCAGAATGTAATACTGGTCTCCCAGGAATGTTTCAAAGACAGACTGTTTCAAGTCTTACCCCCTCGGACAGGAGTTTTCTTTGTGCATTTTGTATCCAATCACTATGCAATTTTGGAGATTCTTTGTCAATGTGAAGGTATAATGGCTACAATAAACTGCCGTGGGGCATCAGAATGTAATACTGGTCTCCCAGGAATGTTTCAAAGACAGACTGTTTCAAGTCTTATTCCCCCCGGACAGGAGTCTTCATTGTGCATTTTGTATCCAATCACTACGCAATTTTGGAGATTCATTGTCAATGTGAAGGTATAATGGCTACAATAAACTGCCATGGGGCATCAGAATGTAATACTGGTCTCCCAGGAATGTTTCAAAGACAGACTGTTTCAAGTCTTACTCCCCCCAGACAGGAGTCTTCATTGTGCATTTTGTATCCAATCACTATGTAATTTTGAAGATTCATTGTCAATGTGAAGGTATAATGGCTACAATAAACTGCCGTGGGGCATCAGAATGTAATACTGGTCTCCCAGGAATGTTTCAAAGGCAGACTGTTTCAAGTCTTACTCCCCCCGAACAGGAGTCTTCATTGTGCATTTTGAATCCAATCACTATGCAATTTTGGTGATTCATTGTCAATGTGAAGGTATAATGGCTACAATAAACTGCCGTGGGGCATCAGAATGTAATACTGGTCTCCCAGGAATGTTTCAAAGACAGACTGTGTCAAGTCTTACTACCCCCGGACAGGAGTCTTCATTGTGCATTTTGTATCCAATCACTATGCAATTTTGGAGATTCATTGTCAATGTGAAGGTATAATGGCTACAATAAACAACCTTGGGGCATCAGAATGTAATACTGGTCTCCCAGGAATGTTTCAAAGACAGACTGTTTCAAGTCTTACTCCCCCCGGACAGGAGTCTTCATTGTGCATTTTGTATCCAATCACTATGCAATTTTGGAGATTCATTGTCAATGTGAAGGTATAATGGCTACAATAAACTGCCGTGGGGCATCAGAATGTAATACTGGTCTCCCAGGAATGTTTCAAAGACAGACTGTTTCAAGTCTTACTCCCCCCGGACAGGAGTCTTCATTGTGCATTTTGTATCCAATCACTATGCAATTTTGGAGATTCATTGTCAATGTGAAGGTATAATGGCTACAATAAACTGCCATGGGGCATCAGAATGTAATACTGGTCTCCCAGGAATGTTTCAAAGACAGACTGTTTCAAGTCTTACTCCCCCCGGACAGGAGTCTTCATTGTGCATTTTGTATCCAATCACTATGCAATTTTGGAGATTCATTGTCAATGTGAAGGTATAATGGCTACAATAAACTGCCGTGGGGCATCAGAATGTAATACTGGTCTCCCAGGAATGTTTCAAAGACAGACTGTTTCAAGTCTTACTCCTCCCGGACAGGAGTCTTCATTATGCACTTTGTATCCAATCACTATGCAATTTTGGAGATTCATTGTCAATGTGAAGGTATAATGGCTACAATAAACTGCCGTGGGGCATCAGAATGTAATACTGGTCTCCCAGGAATGTTTCAAAGGCAGACTGTTTCAAGTCTTACTGCCCCCTAACAGGAGTCTTCATTGTGCACTTTGTATCCAATCACTATGCAATTTTGGAGATTCATTGTCAATGTGAAGGTATAATGGCTACAATAAACTGCCGTGGGGCATCAGAATGTAATACTGGTCTCCCAGGAATGTTTCAAAGACAGACTATTTCAAATCTTACTCCCCCCGGACAGGAGTCTTCACTGTGCATTTTGTATCCAATCACTATGCAATTTTGGAGATTCATTGTCAATGTGAAGGTATAATGGCTACAATAAACAGCTGTGGGTCATCAGAATGTAATACTGGTCTCCCAGGAATGTTTCAAAGACAGACTGTTTCAAGTCTTACCCCCTCGGACAGGAGTTTTCTTTGTGCATTTTGTATCCAATCACTATGCAATTTTGGAGATTCTTTGTCAATGTGAAGGTATAATGGCTACAATAAACTGCCGTGGGGCATCAGAATGTAATACTGGTCTCCCAGGAATGTTTCAAAGACAGACTGTTTCAAGTCTTATTCCCCCCGGACAGGAGTCTTCATTGTGCATTTTGTATCCAATCACTACGCAATTTTGGAGATTCATTGTCAATGTGAAGGTATAATGGCTACAATAAACTGCCATGGGGCATCAGAATGTAATACTGGTCTCCCAGGAATGTTTCAAAGACAGACTGTTTCAAGTCTTACTCCCCCCAGACAGGAGTCTTCATTGTGCATTTTGTATCCAATCACTATGTAATTTTGAAGATTCATTGTCAATGTGAAGGTATAATGGCTACAATAAACTGCCGTGGGGCATCAGAATGTAATACTGGTCTCCCAGGAATGTTTCAAAGGCAGACTGTTTCAAGTCTTACTCGCCCCGAACAGGAGTCTTCATTGTGCATTTTGAATCCAATCACTATGCAATTTTGGTGATTCATTGTCAATGTGAAGGTATAATGGCTACAATAAACTGCCGTGGGGCATCAGAATGTAATACTGGTCTCCCAGGAATGTTTCAAAGACAGACTGTGTCAAGTCTTACTCCCCCCGGACAGGAGTCTTCATTGTGCATTTTGTATCCAATCACTATGCAATTTTGGAGATTCATTGTCAATGTGAAGGTATAATGGCTACAATAAACAACCTTGGGGCATCAGAATGTAATACTGGTCTCCCAGGAATGTTTCAAAGACAGACTGTTTCAAGTCTTACTCCCCCCGGACAGGAGTCTTCATTGTGCATTTTGTATCCAATCACTATGCAATTTTGGAGATTCATTGTCAATGTGAAGGTATAATGGCTACAATAAACTGCCGTGGGGCATCAGAATGTAGTACTGGTCTCCCAGGAATGTTTCAAAGACAGACTGTTTCAAGTCTTACTCCCCTCGGACAGGAGTTTTCTTTGTGCATTTTGTATCCAATCACTATGGAATTTTGGAGATTCATTGTAAATGTGAAGGTATAATGGCTACAATAAACTGCCGTGGGGCATCAGAATGTAATACTGGTCTCCCAGGAATGTTTCAAAGACAGACTGTTGCAAGTCTTACTCCACTCGGACAGGACTTTTCTTTGTGCATTTTGTATCCAATCACGATGCAGTTTTGGAGATTCATTGTCAATGTGAAGGTATAATGGCTACAATAAACTGATGTGGCCGATCAGAATGTAATACTGGTCTCAAAGTAATGTTTCAAAGACAGACTGTTTCAAGTCTTACTCCCCTCGCACAGGAGTTTTCTTTGTGCATTTTGTATCCAATCACTATGCAATTTTGGAGATTCATTGTCAATGTGATGGTATAATGGCTACAATAAACTGCCGTGGGGCATCAGAATGTAATACTGGTCTCCCAGGAATGTTTCAAAGACAGACTGTTTCAAGTCTTACTCCCCCCGGACAGGAGTCTTCATTGTGCATTTTGTATCCAATCACTATGCAATTTTGGAGATTCATTGTCAATGTGAAGGTATAATGGCTACAATAAACTGCTGTGGGGCATCAGAATGTAATACTGGTCTCCCAGGAATGTTTCAAAGACAGACTATTTCAAGTCTTACTCCCCCCGGACAGGAGTCTTCATTGTGCACTTTGTATCCAATCACTATGCAATTATGGAGATTCATTGTCAATGTGAAGGTATAATGGCTACAATAAACTGCCGTGGGGCATCAGAATGTAATACTGGTCTCCCAGGAATGTTTCAAAGACAGACTGTTTCAAGTCTTACTCCCCCCGGACAGGAGTCTTCATTGTGCATTTTGTATCCAATCACTATGCAATTTTGGAGATTCATTGTCAATGTGAAGGTATAATGGCTACAATAAACTGCCGTGGGCCATCAGAATGTAATACTTGTCTCCCATGAATGTTTCAAAGACAGACTGTTTCAAGTCTTACTCCCCCCGGACAGGAGTCTTCATTGTACATTTTGTATCCAATCACTATGCAATTTTGGAGATTCATTGTCAATGTGAAGGTATAATGGCTACAATAAACTGCCGTGGGGCATCAGAATGTAATACTGGTCTCCCAGGAATGTTTCAAAGTCAGACTGTTTCAAGTCTTACTCCCCCCGGACATGAGTCTTCATTGTGCATTTTGTATCCAATCACTATGCAATTTTGGAGACTCATTGTCAATGTGAAGGTATAATGGCTACAATAAACTGCCGTGGGGCATCAGAATGTAATACTGGTCTCCCAGGAATGTTTCAAAGACAGACTGTTTCAAGTACTTACTCCCCTCGGACAGGAGTCTTCATAGTGCATTTTGTATCCAATCACTATGCAATTTTGGAGATTCATTGTCAATGTGAAGGTATAATGGCTACAATAAACTGCCGTGGGGCATCAGAATGTAATACTGGTCTCCCAGGAATGTTTCAAAGACAGACTGTTTCAAGTCTTACTCCCCCCGGACAGGAGTCTTCATTGTGCATTTTGTATCCAATCACTATGCAATTTTGGAGATTCATTGTCAATGTGAAGGTATAATGGCTACAATAAACTGCCGTGGGGCATCAGAATGTAATACTGGTCTCCCAGGAATGTTGCAAAGACAGACTGTTTCAAGTCTTAGTCCCCCCGGACAGGAGTCTTCATTGTGCACTTTGTATCCAATCACTATGCAATTTTGGAGATTCTTTGTCAATGTGAAGGTATAATGGCTACAATAAACTGCCGTGGGGCATCAGAATATAATACTGGTCTCCCAGGAATGTTTCAAAGACAGACTGTTTCAAGTCATATTCCCCCCGGACAGGAGTCTTCATTGTGCATTTTGTATCCAATCACTACGCAATTTTGGAGATTCATTGTCAATGTGAAGGTATAATGGCTACAATAAACTGCCATGGGGCATCAGAATGTAATACTGCTCTCCCAGGAATGTTTCAAAGACAGACTGTTTCAAGTCTTACTCCCCCCAGACAGGAGTCTTCATTGTGCATTTTGTATCCAATCACTATGTAATTTTGAAGATTCATTGTCAATGTGAAGGTATAATGGCTACAATAAACTGCCGTGGGGCATCAGAATGTAATACAGGTCTCCCAGGAATGTTTCAAAGGCAGACTGTTTCAAGTCTTACTCCCCCCGAACAGGAGTCTTCATTGTGCATTTTGAATCCAATCACTATGCAATTTTGGAGATTCATTGTCAATGTGAAGGTATAATGGCTACAATAAACTGCCGTGGGGCATCAGAATGTAATACTGGTCTCCCAGGAATGTTTCAAAGACAGACTGTGTCAAGTCTTACTCCCCCCGGACAGGAGTCTTCATTGTGCATTTTGTATCCAATCACTATGCAATTTTGGAGATTCATTGTCAATGTGAAGGTATAATGGCTACAATAAACAACCGTGGGGCATCAGAATGTAATACTGGTCTCCCAGGAATGTTTCAAAGACAGACTGTTTCAAGTCTTACTCCCCCCGGACAGGAGTCTTCATTGTGCATTTTGTATCCAATCACTATGCAATTTTGGAGATTCATTGTCAATGTGAAGGTATAATGGCTACAATAAACTGCTGTGGGGCAGCAGAATGTAATACTGGTCTCCAAGGAATGTTTCAAAGACAGACTGTTTCAAGTCTTACTCCCCCCGGACAGGAGTCTTCATTGTGCATTTTGTATCCAATCACTATGCAATTTTGGAGATTCATTGTCAATGTGAAGGTATAATGGCTACAATAAACTGCCGTGGGGCATCAGAATGTAATACTGGTCTCCCAGGAATGTTTCAAAGACAGACTGTTTCAAGTCTTACTCCCCTCGGACAGTGGTATTCTTTGTGCATTTTGTATCCAATCACTATGGAATTTTGGAGATTCATTGTAAATGTGAAGGTATAATGGCTACAATAAACTGCCGTGGGGCATCAGAATGTAATACTGGTCTCCCAGGAATGTTTCAAAGACAGACTGTTGCAAGTCTTACTCCACTCGGACAGGACTTTTCTTTGTGCATTTTGTATCCAATCACGATGCAGTTTTGGAGATTCATTGTCAATGTGAAGGTATAATGGCTACAATAAACTGATGTGGCCCATCAGAATGTAATACTGGTCTCCCAGGAATGTTTCAAAGACAGACTGTTTCAAGTCTTACTCCCCTCTGACAGGAGTTTTCTTTGTGCATTTTGTATCCAATCACTATGCAATTTTGGAGATTCATTGTCAATGTGATGGTATAATGGCTACAATAAACTGCCGTGGGGCATCAGAATGTAATACTGGTCTCCCAGGAAAGTTTCAAAGACAGACTGTTTCAAGTCTTACTCCCCCCGGACAGGAGTCTTCATTGTGCATTTTGTATCCAATCACTATGCAATTTTGGAGATTCATTGTCAATGTGAAGGTATAATGGCTACAATAAACAGCCGTGGGGCATCAGAATGTAATACTGGTCTCCCAGGAATGTTTCAAAGACAGACTGTTTCAAGTCTTACTCCCCCCGGACAGGAGTCTTCATTGTGCATTTTGTATCCAATCACTATGCAATTTTGGAGATTCATTGTCAATGTGAAGGTATAATGGCTACAATAAACTGCCGTGGGGCATCAGAATGTAATACTTGTCTCCCAGGAATGTTTCAAAGACAGACTGTTTCAAGTCTTACTCCCCCCGGACAGGAGTCTTCATTGTACATTTTGTATCCAATCACTATGCAATTTTGGAGATTCATTGTCAATTTGAAGGTATAATGGCTACAATAAACTGCCGTGGGGCATCAGAATGTAATACTGGTCTCCCAGGAATGTTTCAAAGACAGACTGTTTCAAGTCTTACTCCCCCCGGACAGGAGTCTTCTTTGTGCATTTTGTATCCAATCACTATGCAATTTTGGAGACTCATTGTCAATGTGAAGGTATAATGGCTACAATAAACTGCCGTGGGGCATCAGAATGTAATACTGGTCTCCCAGGAATGTTTCAAAGACAGACTGTTTCAAGTACTTACTCCCCTCGGACAGGAGTCTTCATTGTGCATTTTGTATCCAATCACTATGCAATTTTGGAGATTCATTGTCAATGTGAAGGTATAATGGCTACAATAAACTGCCGTGGGGCATCAGAATGTAATACTGGTCTCCCAGGAATGTTTCAAAGACAGACTGTTTCAAGTCTTACTACCCTCGGACAGGAGTTTTCTTTGTGCATTTTGTATCCAATCACTATGCAATTTTGGAGATTCATTGTCAATGTGAAGGTATAATGGCTACAATAAACTGCCGTGGGGCATCAGAATGTAATACTGGTCTCCCAGGAATGTTTCAAAGACAGACTGTTTCAAGTCTTACTCCCCTCGAACAGGAGTCTTCATTGTGCATTTTGTATCCAATCACTATGCAATTTTGGAGATTCATTGTCAATGTGAAGGTATAATGGCTACAATAAACTGCCGTGGGGCATCAGAAAGTAATACTGGTCTCCCAGGAATGTTTCAAAGACAGACTGTTTCAAGTCTTACTCCCCTCGGACAGGAGTTTTCTTTGTGAATTTTGTATCCTATCACTATGCAATTTTGGAGATTCATTGTCAATGTGAAGGTATAATGGCTACAATAAACTGCCGTGGGGCATCAGAATGTAATACTGGTCTCCCAGGAATGTTTCAAAGACAGACTGTTTCAAGTCTTACTCCCCCCGGACAGGAGTCTTCATTGTGCACTTTGTATCCAATCACTATGCAATTTTGGAGACTCATTGTCAATGTGAAGGTATAATGGCTACAATAAACTGCCGTGGGGCATCAGAATGTAAAACTGGTCTCCCAGGAATGTTTCAAAGACAGACTGTTTCAAGTACTTACTCCCCCTCCGGACAAGAGTCATCATTGTGCATTTTGTATCCAATCACTATGCAATTTTGGAGATTCATTGTCAATGTGAAGGTATAATGGCCACAATAAACTGCCGTGGGGCATCAGAATGTAATACTGGTCTCCCATGAATGTTTCAAAGACAGACTGTTTCAAGTCTTACTCCCCTCGGACAGGAGTTTTCTTTGTGCATTTTGTATCCTATCACTATGCAATTTTGGAGATTCATTGTCAATGTGAAGGTATAATGGCTACAATAAACTGCCATGGGGCATCATAATGTAATACTGGTCTCCCAGGAATGTTTCAAAGACAGACTGTTTCAAGTCTTACTCCCCCCGGACAGGAGTCTTCATTGTGCATTTTGTATCCAATCACTATGCAATTTTGGAGATTCATTGTCAATGTGAAGGTATAATGGCTACAATAAACTGCCGTGGGGCATCAGAATGTAATACTGGACTCCCAGGAATGTTTCAAAGACAGACTGTTTCAAGTCTTACTCCTCCCGGACAGGAGTCTCCATTATGCACTTTGTATCCAATCACTATGCAATTTTGGAGATTCATTGTCAATGTGAAGGTATAATGGCTACAATAAACTGCCGTGGGGCATCAGAATGTAATACTGGTCTCCCAGGAATGTTTCAAAGGCAGACTGTTTCAAGTCTTACTGCCCCCTAACAGGAGTCTTCATTGTGCACTTTGTATCCAATCACTATGCAATTTTGGAGATTCATTGTCAATGTGAAGGTATAATGGCTACAATAAACTGCCGTGGGGCATCAGAATGTAATACTGGTCTCCCAGGAATGTTTCAAAGACAGACTATTTCAAATCTTACTCCCCCCGGACAGGAGTCTTCACTGTGCATTTTGTATCCAATCACTATGCAATTTTGGAGATTCATTGTCAATGTGAAGGTATAATGGCTACAATAAACAGCTGTGGGTCATCAGAATGTAATACTGGTCTCCCAGGAATGTTTCAAAGACAGACTGTTTCAAGTCTTACTCCCCTCGGACAGGAGTTTTCTTTGTGCATTTTGTATCTAATCACTATGCAATTTTGGAGATTCATTGTCAATGTGAAGGTATAATGGCTACAATAAACTGCCATGGGGCATCAGAATGTAATACTGGTCTCCCAGGAATGTTTCAAAGACAGACTGTTTCAAGTCTTACTCCCCCCGGACAGGAGTCTTCATTGTGCATTTTGTATCCAATCACTATGCAATTTTGGAGATTCATTGTCAATGTGAAGGTATAATGGCTACAATAAACTGCCGTGGGGCATCAGAATGTAATACTGGTCTCCCAGGAATGTTGCAAAGACAGACTGTTTCAAGTCTTAGTCCCCCCGGACAGGAGTCTTCATTATGCACTTTGTATCCAATCACTATGCAATTTTGGAGATTCTTTGTCAATGTGAAGGTATAATGGCTACAATAAACTGCCGTGGGGCATCAGAATGTAATACTGGTCTCCCAGGAATGTTTCAAAGACAGACTGTTTCAAGTCTTATTCCCCCCGGACAGGAGTCTTCATTGTGCATTTTGTATCCAATCACTACGCAATTTTGGAGATTCATTGTCAATGTGAAGGTATAATGGCTACAATAAACTGCCATGGGGCATCAGAATGTAATACTGGTCTCCCAGGAATGTTTCAAAGACAGACTGTTTCAAGTCTTACTCCCCCCAGACAGGAGTCTTCATTGTGCATTTTGTATCCAATCACTATGTAATTTTGAAGATTCATTGTCAATGTGAAGGTATAATGGCTACAATAAACTGCCGTGGGGCATCAGAATGTAATACTGGTCTCCCAGGAATGTTTCAAAGGCAGACTGTTTCAAGTCTTACTCCCCCCGAACAGGAGTCTTCATTGTGCATTTTGAATCCAATCACTATGCAATTTTGGAGATTCATTGTCAATGTGAAGGTATAATGGCTACAATAAACTGCCGTGGGGCATCAGAATGTAATACTGGTCTCCCAGGAATGTTTCAAAGACAGACTGTGTCAAGTCTTACTCCCCCCGGACAGGAGTCTTCATTGTGCATTTTGTATCCAATCACTATGCAATTTTGGAGATTCATTGTCAATGTGAAGGTATAATGGCTACAATAAACAACCGTGGGGCATCAGAATGTAATACTGGTCTCCCAGGAATGTTTCAAAGACAGACTGTTTCAAGTCTTACTCCCCCCGGACAGGAGTCTTCATTGTGCATTTTGTATCCAATCACTATGCAATTTTGGAGATTCATTGTCAATGTGAAGGTATAATGGCTACAATAAACTGCTGTGGGGCAGCAGAATGTAATACTGGTCTCCAAGGAATGTTTCAAAGACAGACTGTTTCAAGTCTTACTCCCCCCGGACAGGAGTCTTCATCGTGCATTTTGTATCCAATCACTATGTAATTTTGGAGATTCATTGTCAATGTGAAGGTATAATGGCTACAATAAACTGCCGTGGGGCATCAGAATGTAATACTGGTCTCCCAGGAATGTTTCAAAGACAGACTGTTTCAAGTCTTACTCCCCTCTGACAGGAGTTTTCTTTGTGCATTTTGTATCCAATCACTATGGAATTTTGGAGATTCATTGTAAATGTGAAGGTATAATGGCTACAATAAAGTGCCGTGGGGCATCAGAATGTAATACTGGTCTCCCAGGAATGTTTCAAAGACAGACTGTTGCAAGTCTTACTCCACTCGGACAGGACTTTTCTTTGTGGATTTTGTATCCAATCACGATGCAGTTTTGGAGATTCATTGTCAATGTGAAGGTATAATGGCTACAATAAACTGATGTGGCCCATCAGAATGTAATACTGGTCTCCCAGGAATGTTTCAAAGACAGACTGTTTCAAGTCTTACTCCCCTCTGACAGGAGTATTCTTTGTGCATTTTGTATCCAATCACTATGCAATTTTGGAGATTCATTGTCAATGTGATGGTATAATGGCTACAATAAACTGCCGTGGGGCATCAGAATGTAATACTGGTCTCCCAGGAATGTTTCAAAGACAGACTGTTTCAAGTCTTACTCCCCCCGGACAGGAGTCTTCATTGTGCATTTTGTATCCAATCACTATGCAATTTTGGAGATTCATTGTCAATGTGAAGGTATAATGGCTACAATAAACTGCCGTGGGGCATCAGAATGTAATACTGGTCTCCCAGGAATGTTTCAAAGACAGACTATTTCAAGTCTTACTCCCCCCGGACAGGAGTCTTCATTGTGCACTTTGTATCCAATCACTATGCAATTTTGGAGATTCATTGTCAATGTGAAGGTATAATGGCTACAATAAACTGCCGTGGGGCATCAGAATGTAATACTGGTCTCCCAGGAATGTTTCAAAGACAGACTGTTTCAAGTCTTACTCCCCCCGGACAGGAGTCTTCATTGTGCATTTTGTATCCAATCACTATGCAATTTTGGAGATTCATTGTCAATGTGAAGGTATAATGGCTACAATAAACTGCCGTGGGGCATCAGAATGTAATACTTGTCTCCCATGAATGTTTCAAAGACAGACTGTTTCAAGTCTTACTCCCCCCGGACAGGAGTCTTCATTGTACATTTTGTATCCAATCACTATGCAATTTTGGAGATTCATTGTCAATGTGAAGGTATAATGGCTACAATAAACTGCCGTGGGGCATCAGAATGTAATACTGGTCTCCCAGGAATGTTTCAAAGACAGACTGTTTCAAGTCTTACTCCCCCCGGACAGGAGTCTTCATTGTGCATTTTGTATCCAATCACTATGCAATTTTGGAGACTCATTGTCAATGTGAAGGTATAGTGGCTACAATAAACTGCCGTGGGGCATCAGAATGTAATACTGGTCTCCCAGGAATGTTTCAAAGACAGACTGTTTCAAGTACTTACTCCCCTCGGACAGGAGTCTTCATTGTGCATTTTGTATCCAATCACTATGCAATTTTGGAGATTCATTGTCAATGTGAAGGTATAATGGCTACAATAAACTGCCGTGGGGCATCAGAATGTAATACTGGTCTCCCAGGAATGTTTCAAAGACAGACTGTTTCAAGTCTTACTCCCCCCGGACAGGAGTCTTCATTGTGCATTTTGTATCCAATCACTATGCAATTTTGGAGATTCATTGTCAATGTGAAGGTATAATGGCTACAATAAACTGCCGTGGGGCATCAGAATGTAATACTGGTCTCCCAGGAATGTTGCAAAGACAGACTGTTTCAAGTCTTAGTCCCCCCGGACAGGAGTCTTCATTGTGCACTTTGTATCCAATCACTATGCAATTTTGGAGATTCTTTGTCAATGTGAAGGTATAATGGCTACAATAAACTGCCGTGGGGCATCAGAATGTAATACTGGTCTCCCAGGAATGTTTCAAAGACAGACTGTTTCAAGTCTTATTCCCCCCGGACAGGAGTCTTCATTGTGCATTTTGTATCCAATCACTACGCAATTTTGGAGATTCATTGTCAATGTGAAGGTATAATGGCTACAATAAACTGCCATGGGGCATCAGAATGTAATACTGGTCTCCCAGGAATGTTTCAAAGACAGACTGTTTCAAGTCTTACTCCCCCCAGCCAGGAGTCCTCATTGTGCATTTTGTATCCAATCACTATGTAATTTTGAAGATTCATTGTCAATGTGAAGGTATAATGGCTACAATAAACTGCCGTGGGGCATCAGAATGTAATACTGGTCTCCCAGGAATGTTTCAAAGGCAGACTGTTTCAAGTCTTACTCCCCCCGAACAGGAGTCTTCATTGTGCATTTTGAATCCAATCACAATGCAATTTTGGAGATTCATTGTCAATGTGAAGGTATAATGGCTACAATAAACTGCCGTGGGGCATCAGAATGTAATACTGGTCTCCCAGGAATGTTTCAAAGACAGACTGTGTCAAGTCTTACTCCCCCCGGACAGGAGTCTTCATTGTGCATTTTGTATCCAATCACTATGCAATTTTGGAGATTCATTGTCAATGTGAAGGTATAATGGCTACAATAAACTGCTGTGGGGCAGCAGAATGTAATACTGGTCTCCAAGGAATGTTTCAAAGACAGACTGTTTCAAGTCTTACTCCCCCCGGACAGGAGTCTTCATTGTGCATTTTGTATCCAATCACTATGCAATTTTGGAGATTCATTGTCAATGTGAAGGTATAATGGCTACAATAAACTGCCGTGGGGCATCAGAATGTAATACTGGTCTCCCAGGAATGTTTCAAAGACAGACTGTTTCAAGTCTTACTCCCCTCGGACAGTGGTTTTCTTTGTGCATTTTGTATCCAATCACTATGGAATTTTGGAGATTCATTGTAAATGTGAAGGTATAATGGCTACAATAAACTGCCGTGGGGCATCAGAATGTAATATTGGTCTCCCAGGAATGTTTCAAAGACAGACTGTTGCAAGTCTTACTCCACTCGGACAGGAATTTTCTTTGTGCATTTTGTATCCAATCACGATGCAGTTTTGGAGATTCATTGTCAATGTGAAGGTATAATGGCTACAATAAACTGATGTGGCCCATCAGAATGTAATACTGGTCTCCCAGGAATGTTTCAAAGACAGACTGTTTCAAGTCTTACTCCCCTCTGACAGGAGTTTTCTTTGTGCATTTTGTATCCAATCACTATGCAATTTTGGAGATTCATTGTCAATGTGAAGGTATAATGGCTACAATAAACTGCCGTGGGGCATCAGAATGTAATACTGGTCTCCCAGGAATGTTTCAAAGACAGACTGTTTCAAGTCTTACTCCCCCCGGACAGGAGTCTTCATTGTGCATTTTGTATCCAATCACTATGCAATTTTGGAGATTCATTGTCAATGTGAAGGTATAATGGCTACAATAAACTGCCGTGGGGCATCAGAATGTAATACTGGTCTCCCAGGAATGTTTCAAAGACAGACTGTTTCAAGTCTTACTACCCTCGGACAGGAGTTTTCTTTGTGAATTTTGTATCCAATCACTATGCAATTTTGGAGATTCATTGTCAATGTGAAGGTATAATGGCTACAATAAACTGCCGTGGGGCATCAGAATGTAATACTGGTCTCCCAGGAATGTTTCAAAGACAGACTGTTTCAAGTCTTACTGCCCCCGGACAAGAGTTTTCTTTGTCCATTTTGTATCCAATCACTATGCAATTTTGGAGATTCATTGTCAATGTGAAGGTATAATGGCTACAATAAACTGTCGTGGGGCATCAGAATGTAATACTGGTCTCCCAGGAATGTTTCAAAGACAGACTGTTTCAAGTCTTACCCCCTCGGACAGGAGTCTTCATTGTGCATTTTGTATCCAATCACTATGCAATTTTGGAGATTCATTGTCAATGTGAAGGTATAATGGCTACAATAAACTGCCGTGGGGCATCAGAATGTAATACTGGTCTCCCAGGAATGTTTCAAAGACAGACTGTTTCAAGTCTTACTCCCCTCGGCCAGGAGTTTTCTTTGTGCATTTTGTATCCAATCACTATGCAATTTTGGAGATTCATTGTCAATGTGAAGGTATAATGGCTACAATAAACTGCCATGGGGCATCAGAATGTAATACTGGTCTCCCAGGAATGTTTCAAAGACAGACTGTTTCAAGTCTTACTCCCCCCGGACAGGAGTCTTAATTGTGCATTTTGTATCCAATCACTATGCAATTTTGGAGATTCATTGTCAATGTGAAGGTATAATGGCTACAATAAACTGCCGTGGGGCATCAGAATGTAATACTGGTCTCCCAGGTATGTTTCAAAGACAGACTGTTTCAAGTCTTACTACCCCCGGACAGGAGTCTTCATTGTGCATTTTGTATCCAATCACTATGCAATTTTGGAGATTCATTGTCAATGTGAAGGTATAATGGCTACAATAAACTGCCGTGGGGCATCAGAATGTAATTCTGGTCTCCCAGGAATGTTTCAAAGACAGACTGTTTCAAGTCTTACTCCCCTCGCACAGGAGTTTTCTTTGTGCATTTTGTATCCAATCACTATGCAATTTTCTAGATTCAATGTCAATGTGAAGGTATAATGGCTACAATAAACTGCCATGGGGCATCAGAATGTAATACTGGTCTCCCAGGAATGTTTCAAAGACAGACTGTTTCAAGTCTTACTCCCCCCGGACAGGAGTCTTCATTGTGCATTTTGTATCCAATCACTATGCAATTTTGGAGATTCATTGTCAATGTGAAGGTATTATGGCTACAATAAACTGCCGTGGGGCATCAGAATGTAAAACTGGTCTCCCAGGAATGTTTCAAAGACAGACTGTTTCAAGTCTTACTACCCCCGGACAGGAGTCTTCATTGTGCATTTTGTATCCAATCACTATGCAATTTTGGAGATTCATTGTCAATGTGAAGGTATAATGGCTACAATAAACTGCCATGGGGCATCAGAATGTAATACTGGTCTCCCAGGAATGTTTCAAAGACAGACTGTTTCAAGTCTTACTCCCCTCGCACAGGAGTTTTCTTTGTGCATTTTGTATCCAATCACTATGCAATTTTCTAGATTCATTGTCAATGTGAAGGTATAATGGCTACAATAAACTGCCATGGGGCATCAGAATGTAATACTGGTCTCCCAGGAATGTTTCAAAGACAGACTGTTTCAAGTCTTACTCCCCCCGGACAGGAGTCTTCATTGTGCATTTTGTATCCAATCACTATGCAATTTTGGAGATTCATTGTCAATGTGAAGTTATTATGGCTACAATAAACTGCCGTGGGGCATCAGAATGTAAAACTGGTCTCCCAGGAATGTTTCCAAGACAGACTGTTTCAAGTGTTACTCCCCCCTCCCCCCCCCCCCCCCCCCCCCCCCCCCGGACAGGAGTCTTCATTGTGCATTTTGTATCCAATCACTATTCAATTTTGGAGATTCATTGTCAATGTGAAGGTATAATGGCTACAATAAACTGCCATGGGGCATCAGAATGTAATACTGGTCTCCCAGGAATGTTTCAAAGACAGACTGTTTCAAGTCTTACTCCCCTCGGACAGGAGTTTTCTTTGTGCATTTTGTATCCAATCACTATGCAATTTTGGAGATTCATTGTCAATGTGAAGGTATAATGGCTACAATAAACTGCCGTGGGGCATCAGAATGTAATACTGGTCTCCCAGGAATGTTTCAAAGACAGACTGTTTCAAGTCTTACTCCCCCCGGACAGGAGTTTTCTTTGTGCATTTTGTATCCAATCACTATGCAATTTTCTAGATTCATTGTCAATGTGAAGGTATAATGGCTACAATAAACTGCCGTGGGGCATCAGAATGTAATACTGGTCTCCCAGGTATGTTTCAAAGACAGACTGTTTCAAGTCTTACTCCCCCCGGACAGGAGTCTTCATTGTCCATTTTGTATCCAATCATTATGCAATTTTGGAGACTCATTGTCAATGTGAAGGTATAATGGCTACAATAAACTGCCGTGGGGCATCAGAATGTAATACTGGTCTCCCAGGAATGTTTCAAAGACAGACTGTTTCAAGTACTTACTCCCCCCCCCCCCCCCACCTCCCCGGACATGAGTCATCATTGTGCGTTTTGTATCCAATCACTATGCAATTTTGGAGATTCATTGCCAATGTGAAGGTATAATGGCTACAATAAACTGCCGTGGGGCATCAGAATGTAATACAGGTCTCCCAGGAATGTTTCAAAGACAGACTGTTTCAAGTCTTACTCCCCTCGGACAGGAGTCTTCATTGTGCATTTTGTATCCAATCACTATGCAATTTTGGAGATTCATTGTCAATGTGAAGGTATAATGGCTACAATAAACTGCCGTGGGGCATCAGAATGTAATACTGGTCTCCCAGGAATGTTTCAAAGACAGACTGTTTCAAGTCTCACTACCCTCGGACAGGAGTTTTCTTTGTGCATTTTGTATCCAATCACTATGCAATTTTGGAGATTCATTGTCAATGTGAAGGTATAATGGCTACAATAAACTGCCGTGGGGCATCAGAATGTAATACTGGTCTCCCAGGAATGTTTCAAAGACAGACTGTTTCAAGTCTTACTCCCCTCGGACAGGAGTTTTCTTTGTGCATTTTGTATCCAATCACTATGCAATTTTGGAGATTCATTGTCAATGTGAAGGTATAATGGCTACAATAAACTGCCATGGGGCATCAGAATGTAATACTGGTCTCCCAGGAATGTTTCAAAGACAGACTGTTTCAAGTCTTACTCCCCCCGGACAGGAGTCTTCATTGGGCATTTTGTATGCAATCACTATGCAATTTTGGAGATTCATTGTCAATGTGAAGGTATAATGGCTACAATAAACTGCCGTGGGGCATCAGAATGTAATACAGGTCTCCCAGGAATGTTTCAAAGACAGACTGTTTCAAGTCTTACTCCCCTCGGACAGGAGTCTTCATTGTGCATTTTGTATCCAATCACTATGCAATTTTGGAGATTCATTGTCAATGTGAAGGTATAATGGCTACAATAAACTGCCGTGGGGCATCAGAATGTAATACTGGTCTCCCAGGAATGTTTCAAAGACAGACTGTTTCAAGTCTCACTACCCTCGGACAGGAGTTTTCTTTGTGCATTTTGTATCCAATCACTATGCAATTTTGGAGATTCATTGTCAATGTGAAGGTATAATGGCTACAATAAACTGCCGTGGGGCATCAGAATGTAATACTGGTCTCCCAGGAATGTTTCAAAGACAGACTGTTTCAAGTCTTACTCCCCCCGGACAGGAGTTTTCTTTGTGCATTTTGTATCCAATCACTATGCAATTTTCTAGATTCATTGTCAATGTGAAGGTATAATGGCTACAATAAACTGCCGTGGGGCATCAGAATGTAATACTGGTCTCCCAGGTATGTTTCAAAGACAGACTGTTTCAAGTCTTACTCCCCCCGGACAGGAGTCTTCATTGTCCATTTTGTATCCAATCATTATGCAATTTTGGAGACTCATTGTCAATGTGAAGGTATAATGGCTACAATAAACTGCCGTGGGGCATCAGAATGTAATACTGGTCTCCCAGGAATGTTTCAAAGACAGACTGTTTCAAGTACTTACTCCCCCCCCCCCCCCCACCTCCCCGGACATGAGTCATCATTGTGCGTTTTGTATCCAATCACTATGCAATTTTGGAGATTCATTGCCAATGTGAAGGTATAATGGCTACAATAAACTGCCGTGGGGCATCAGAATGTAATACAGGTCTCCCAGGAATGTTTCAAAGACAGACTGTTTCAAGTCTTACTCCCCTCGGACAGGAGTCTTCATTGTGCATTTTGTATCCAATCACTATGCAATTTTGGAGATTCATTGTCAATGTGAAGGTATAATGGCTACAATAAACTGCCGTGGGGCATCAGAATGTAATACTGGTCTCCCAGGAATGTTTCAAAGACAGACTGTTTCAAGTCTCACTACCCTCGGACAGGAGTTTTCTTTGTGCATTTTGTATCCAATCACTATGCAATTTTGGAGATTCATTGTCAATGTGAAGGTATAATGGCTACAATAAACTGCCGTGGGGCATCAGAATGTAATACTGGTCTCCCAGGAATGTTTCAAAGACAGACTGTTTCAAGTCTTACTCCCCTCGGACAGGAGTTTTCTTTGTGCATTTTGTATCCAATCACTATGCAATTTTGGAGATTCATTGTCAATGTGAAGGTATAATGGCTACAATAAACTGCCATGGGGCATCAGAATGTAATACTGGTCTCCCAGGAATGTTTCAAAGACAGACTGTTTCAAGTCTTACTCCCCCCGGACAGGAGTCTTCATTGGGCATTTTGTATGCAATCACTATGCAATTTTGGAGATTCATTGTCAATGTGAAGGTATAATGGCTACAATAAACTGCCGTGGGGCATCAGAATGTAATACAGGTCTCCCAGGAATGTTTCAAAGACAGACTGTTTCAAGTCTTACTCCCCTCGGACAGGAGTCTTCATTGTGCATTTTGTATCCAATCACTATGCAATTTTGGAGATTCATTGTCAATGTGAAGGTATAATGGCTACAATAAACTGCCGTGGGGCATCAGAATGTAATACTGGTCTCCCAGGAATGTTTCAAAGACAGACTGTTTCAAGTCTCACTACCCTCGGACAGGAGTTTTCTTTGTGCATTTTGTATCCAATCACTATGCAATTTTGGAGATTCATTGTCAATGTGAAGGTATAATGGCTACAATAAACTGCCGTGGGGCATCAGAATGTAATACTGGTCTCCCAGGAATGTTTCAAAGACAGACTGTTTCAAGTCTTACTCCCCTCGGACAGGAGTTTTCTTTGTGCATTTTGTATCCAATCACTATGCAATTTTGGAGATTCATTGTCAATGTGAAGGTATAATGGCTACAATAAACTGCCATGGGGCATCAGAATGTAATACTGGTCTCCCAGGAATGTTTCAAAGACAGACTGTTTCAAGTCTTACTCCCCCCGGACAGGAGTCTTCATTGGGCATTTTGTATCCAATCACTATGCAATTTTGGAGATTCATTGTCAATGTGAAGGTATAATGGCTACAATAAACTGCCGTGGGGCATCAGAATGTAATACTGGTCTCCCAGGAATGTTTCAAAGACAGACTGTTTCAAGTCTTACTCCCCCCGGACAGGAGTCTTCATTATGCACTTTGTATCCAATCACTATGCAATTTTGGAGATTCATTGTCAATGTGAAGGTATAATGGCTACAATAAACTGCCGTGGGGCATCAGAATGTAATACTGGTCTCCCAGGAATGTTTCAAAGACAGACTGTTTCAAGTCTTACTCCCCCCGGATGGAGTCTTCATTGTGCACTTTGTATCCAATCACTATGCAATTTTGGAGATTCATTGTCAATGTGAAGGTATAATGGCTACAATAAACTGCCGTGGGGCATCAGAATGTAATACTGGTCTCCCAGGAATGTTTCAAAGACAGACTGTTTCAAGTCTTACTCCCCTCGGACAGGAGTTTTCTTTGTGCATTTTGTATCCAATCACTATGCAATTTTGGAGATTCATTGTCAATGTGAAGGTATAATGGCTACAATAAACTGCCATGGGGCATCAGAATGTAATACTGGTCTCCCAGGAATGTTTCAAAGACAGACTGTTTCAAGTCTTACTCCCCTCGGACAGGAGTTTTCTTTGTGCATTTTGTATCCAATCACTATGCAATTTTGGAGATTCATTGTCAATGTGAAGGTATAATGGCTACAATAAACTGCCGTGGGGCATCAGAATGTAATACTGGTCTCCCAGGAATGTTTCAAAGACAGACTGTTTCAAGTCTTACTCCCCCCGGACAGGAGTCTTCATTGTGCATTTTGTATCCAATCACTATGCATTTTTGGAGATTCATTGTCAATGTGAAGGTATAATGGCTACAATAAACTGCCGTGGGGCATCAGAATGTAATACTGGTCTCCCAGGAATGTTTCAAAGACAGACTGTTTCAAGTATTACTCCCCCCGGACAGGAGTCTTCATTGTGCACTTTGTATCCAATCACTATGCAATTTTGGAGATTCATTGTCAATGTGAAGGTATAATGGCTACAATAAACTGCCGTGGGGCATCAGAATGTAATACTGGTCTCCCAGGAATGTTTCAAAGACAGACTGTTTCAAGTCTTATTCCCCCCGGACAGGAGTCTTCATTGTGCACTTTGTATCCAATCACTATGCAATTTTGGAGATTCATTGTCAACGTGAAGGTATAATGGCTACAATAAACTGCCGTGGGGCATCAGAATGTAATACTGGTCTCGCAGGAATGTTTCAAAGACAGACTGTTTCAAGTCTTACTCCCCCCGGACAGGAGCCTTCATTGTGCATTTTGTATCCAATCACTATGCAATTTTGGAGATTCATTGTCAATGTGAAGGTATAATGGCTACAATAAACTGCCGTGGGGCATCAGAATGTAATACTGGTCTCCCAGGAATGTTTCAAAGACAGACTGTTTCAAGTCTTACTCCCCTCGGACAGGAGTCTTCATTGTGCATTTTGTATCCAATCACTATGCAATTTTGGAGATTCATTGTCAATGTGAAGGTATAATGGCTACAATAAACTGCCGTGGGGCATCAGAATGTAATACTGGTCTCCCAGGAATGTTTCAAAGACAGACTGTTTCAAGTCTCACTACCCTCGGACAGGAGTTTTCTTTGTGCATTTTGTATCCAATCACTATGCAATTTTGGAGATTCATTGTCAATGTGAAGGTATAATGGCTACAATAAACTGCCGTGGGGCATCAGAATGTAATACTGGTCTCCCAGGAATGTTTCAAAGACAGACTGTTTCAAGTCTTACTCCCCTCGGACAGGAGTTTTCTTTGTGCATTTTGTATCCAATCACTATGCAATTTTGGAGATTCATTGTCAATGTGAAGGTATAATGGCTACAATAAACTGCCATGGGGCATCAGAATGTAATACTGGTCTCCCAGGAATGTTTCAAAGACAGACTGTTTCAAGTCTTACTCCCCCCGGACAGGAGTCTTCATTGGGCATTTTGTATCCAATCACTATGCAATTTTGGAGATTCATTGTCAATGTGAAGGTATAATGGCTACAATAAACTGCCGTGGGGCATCAGAATGTAATACTGGTCTCCCAGGAATGTTTCAAAGACAGACTGTTTCAAGTCTTACTCCCCCCGGACAGGAGTCTTCATTATGCCCTTTGTATCCAATCACTATGCAATTTTGGAGATTCATTGTCAATGTGAAGGTATAATGGCTACAATAAACTGCCGTGGGGCATCAGAATGTAATACTGGTCTCCCAGGAATGTTCCAAAGACAGACTGTTTCAAGTCTTACTCCCCCCGGATGGAGTCTTCATTGTGCACTTTGTATCCAATCACTATGCAATTTTGGAGATTCATTGTCAATGTGAAGGTATAATGGCTACAATAAACTGCCGTGGGGCATCAGAATGTAATACTGGTCTCCCAGGAAAGTTTCAAAGACAGACTGTTTCAAGTCTTACTCCCCTCGGACAGGAGTTTTCTTTGTGCATTTTGTATCCAATCACTATGCAATTTTGGAGATTCATTGTCAATGTGAAGGTATAATGGCTACAATAAACTGCCATGGGGCATCAGAATGTAATACTAGTCTCCCAGGAATGTTTCAAAGACAGACTGTTTCAAGTCTTACTCCCCTCGGACAGGAGTTTTCTTTGTGCATTTTGTATCCAATCACTATGCTATTTTGGAGATTCATTGTCAATGTGAAGGTATAATGGCTACAATAAACTGCCGTGGGGCATCAGAATGTAATACTGGTCTCCCAGGAATGTTTCAAAGACAGACTGTTTCAAGTCTTACTCCCCCCGGACAGGAGTCTTCATTGTGCATTTTGTATCCAATCACTATGCATTTTTGGAGATTCATTGTCAATGTGAAGGTATAATGGCTACAATAAACTGCCGTGGGGCATCAGAATGTAATACTGGTCTCCCAGGAATGTTTCAAAGACAGACTGTTTCAAGTATTACTCCCCCCGGACAGGAGTCTTCATTGTGCACTTTGTATCCAATCACTATGCAATTTTGGAGATTCATTGTCAATGTGAAGGTATAATGGCTACAATAAACTGCCGTGGGGCATCAGAATGTAATACTGGTCTCCCAGGAATGTTTCAAAGACAGACTGTTTCAAGTCTTACTCCCCTCTGACAGGAGTTTTCTTTGTGCATTTTGTATCCAATCACTATGCAATTTTGGAGATTCATTGTCAATGTGAAGGTATAATGGCTACAATAAACTGCCGTGGGGCATCAGAATGTAATACTGGTCTCCCAGGAATGTTTCGAAGACAGACTGTTTCAAGTCTTACTCCCCCCGGCTAGGAGTCTTCATTGTGCATTTTGTATCCAATCACTATGCATTTTTGGAGATTCATTGTCAATGTGAAGGTATGATGGCTACAATAAACTGCCGTGGGGCATCAGAATGTAATACTGGTCTCCCAGGAATGTTTCAAAGACAGACTGTTTCAAGTCTTACTCCCCCCGGACAGGAGTCTTCATTGTGCACTTTGTATCCAATCACTATGCAATTTTGGAGATTCATTGTCAATGTGAAGGTATAATGGCTACAATAAACTGCCATGGGGCATCAGAATGTAATACTGGTCTCCCAGGAATGTTTCAAAGACAGACTGTTTCAAGTCTTACTCCCCCCGGACAGGAGTCTTCATTGTGCATTTTGTATCCAATCACTATGCAATTTTGGAGATTCATTGTCAATGTGAAGGTATAATGGCTACAATAAACTGCCGTGGGGCATCAGAATGTAATACTGGTCTCCCAGGAATGTTTCAAAGACAGACTGTTTCAAGTCTTATTCCCCCCGGACAGGAGTCTTCATTGTGCATTTTGTATCCAATCACTACGCAATTTTGGAGATTCATTGTCAATGTGAAGGTATAAAGGCTACAATAAACTGCCATGGGGCATCAGAATGTAATACTGGTCTCGCAGGAATGTTTCAAAGACAGACTGTTTCAAGTCTTACTCCCCCCGGACAGGAGTCTTCATTGTGCATTTTGTATCCAATCACTATGCAATTTTGGAGATTCATTGTCAATGTGAAGGTATAATGGCTACAATAAACTGCCGTGGGGCATCAGAATGTAATACTGGTCTCCCAGGAATGTTTCAAAGACAGACTGTTTCAAGTCTTACTCCCCCCGGACAGGAGTCTTCATTGTGCATTTTGTATCCAATCACTATGCAATTTTGGAGATTCATTGTCAATGTGAAGGTATAATGGCTACAATAAACTGCCGTGGGGCATCAGAATGTAATACTGGTCTCCCAGGAATGTTTCAAAGACAGACTGTTTCAAGTCTTATTCCCCCCGGACAGGAGTCTTCATTGTGCATTTTGTATCCAATCACTACGCAATTTTGGAGATTCATTGTCAATGTGAAGGTATAAAGGCTACAATAAACTGCCATGGGGCATCAGAATGTAATACTGGTCTCCCAGGAATGTTTCAAAGACAGACAGTTTCAAGTCTTACTCCCCCCGGACAGGAGTCTTCATTGTGCATTTTGTATCCAATCACTATGCAATTTTGGAGATTCATTGTCAATGTGAAGGTATAATGGCTACAATAAACTGCCGTGGGGCATCAGAATGTAATACTGGTCTCCCAGGAATGTTTCAAAGGCAGACTGTTTCAAGTCTTACTCCCCCCGGACAGGAGTCTTCATTGTGCATTTTGAATCCAATCACTATGCAATTTTGGAGATTCATTGTCAATGTGAAGGTATAATGGCTACAATAAACTGCTGTGGATCATCAGAATGTAATACTGGTCTCCCAGGAATGTTTCAAAGACAGACTGTGTCAAGTCTTACTCCCCCCGGACAGGAGTCTTCATTGTGCATTTTGTATCCAATCACTATGCAATTTTGGAGATTCATTGTCAATGTGAAGGTATAATGGCTACAATAAACAACCGTGGGGCATCAGAATGTAATACTGGTCTCCCAGGAATGTTTCAAAGACAGACTGTTTCAAGTCTTACTCCCCCCGGACAGGAGTCTTCATTGTGCATTTTGTATCCAATCACTATGCAATTTTGGAGATTCATTGTCAATGTGAAGGTATAATGGCTACAATAAACTGCCGTGAGGCATCAGAATGTAATACTGGTCTCCCAGGAATGTTTCAAAGACAGACTGTTTCAAGTCTTATTCCCCCCGGACAGGAGTCTTCATTGTGCATTTTGTATCCAATCACTACGCAATTTTGGAGATTCATTGTCAATGTGAAGGTATAAAGGCTACAATAAACTGCCATGGGGCATCAGAATGTAATACTGGTCTCCCAGGAATGTTTCAAAGACAGACTGTTTCAAGTCTTACTCCCCCCGGACAGGAGCCTTCATTGTGCATTTTGTATCCAATCACTATGCAATTTTGGAGATTCATTGTCAATGTGAAGGTATAATGGCTACAATAAACTGCCGTGGGGCATCAGAATGTAATACTGGTCTCCCAGGAATGTTTCAAAGACAGACTGCAGACTGTTTCAAGTCTTATTCCCCCCGGACAGGAGTCTTCATTGTGCATTTTGTATCCAATCACTACGCAATTTTGGAGATTCATTGTCAATGTGAAGGTATAATGGCTACAATAAACTGCCATGGGGCATCAGAATGTAATACTGGTCTCCCAGGAATGTTTCAAAGACAGACTGTTTCAAGTCTTACTCCCCCCGGACAGGAGTCTTCATTGTGCATTTTGTATCCAATCACTATGCAATTTTGGAGATTCATTGTCCATGTGAAGGTATAATGGCTACAATAAACTGCCGTGGGGCATCAGAATGTAATACTGGTCTCCCAGGAATGTTTCAAAGGCAGACTGTTTCAAGTCTTACTCCCCCCGGACAGGAGTCTTCATTGTGCATTTTGAATCCAATCACTATGCAATTTTGGAGATTCATTGTCAATGTGAAGGTATAATGGCTACAATAAACTGCCGTGGGGCATCAGAATGTAATACTGGTCTCCCAGGAATGTTTCAAAGACAGACTGTTTCAAGTCTTACTCCCCCCGGACAGGAGTCTTCATTGTGCATTTTGTATCCAATCACTATGCAATTTTGGAGATTCATTGTCAATGTGAAGGTATAATGGCTACAATAAACAACCGTGGGGCATCAGAATGTAACACTGGTCTCCCAGGAATGTTTCAAAGACAGACTGTTTCAAGTCTTACTCCCCCCGGACAGGAGTCTTCATTATGCATTTTGTATCCAATCACTATGCAATTTTGGAGATTCATTGTCAATGTGAAGGTATAATGGCTACAATAAACTGCTGTGGGGCATCAGAATGTAATACTGGTCTCCAAGGAATGTTTCAAAGACAGACTGTTTCAAGTCTTACTCCCCCCGGACAGGAGTCTTCATTGTGCATTTTGTATCCAATCACTATGCAATTTTGAAGATTCATTGTCAATGTGAAGGTATAATGGCTACAATAAACTGCCGTGGGGCATCAGAATGTAATACTGGTCTCCCAGGGATGTTTCAAAGACAGACTATTTCAAGTCTTACTCCCCTCTGACAGGAGTTTTCTTTGTGCATTTTGTATCCAATCACTATGCAATTTTGGAGATTCATTGTCAATGTGAAGGTATAATGGCTACAATAAACTGCCGCGGGGCATCAGAATGTAATACTGGTCTCCCAGGTATGTTTCAAAGACAGACTGTTTCAAGTCTTACTCCCCCCGGACAGGAGTCTTCATTGTGCATTTTGTATCCAATCACTATGCAATTTTGGAGATTCATTGTCAATGTGAAGGTATAATGGCTACAATAAACTGCCGTGGGGCATCAGAATGTAATACTGGTCTCCCAGGAATGTTTCAAAGACAGACTGTTTCAAATCTTACTCCCCTCGCACAGGAGTTTTCTTTGTGCATTTTGTATCCAATCACTATGCAATTTTCTAGATTCATTGTCAATGTGAAGGTATAATGGCTACAATATACTGCCGTGGGGCATCAGAATGTAAAACTGGTCTCCCAGGAATGTTTCCAAGACAGACTGTTTCAAGTGTTACTCCCCCCCCCCCCCCCCCCCCCCCCCCCCCCCACCACGGACAGGAGTCTTCATTGTGCATTTTGTATCCAATCAGTATGCAATTTTGGAGATTCATTGTCAATGTGAAGGTATAATGGCTACAATAAACTGCCGTGGGGCATCAAAATGTAATACTGGTCTCCCAGGTATGTTTCAAAGACAGACTGTTTCAAGTCTTACTCCCCCCGGACAGGAGTCTTCATTGTGCATTTTGTATCCAATCACTATGCAATTTTGGAGACTCATTGTCAATGTGAAGGTATAATGGCTACAATAAACTGCCGTGGGGCATCAGAATGTAATACTGGTCTCCCACGAATGTTTCAAAGACAGACTGTTTCAAGTACTTACTCCCCCCCCCCCCCCCCCCCCGGACAGGAGTCATCATTGTGCATTTTGTATCCAATCACTATGCAATTTTGGACATTCATTGTCAATGTGAAGGTATAATGGCTACAATAAACTGCCGTGGGGCATCAGAATGTAATACAGGTCTCCCAGGAATGTTTCAAAGACAGACTGTTTCAAGTCTTACTCCCCTCGGACAGGAGTCTTCATTGTGCTTTTTGTATCCAATCACTATGCAATTTTGGAGATTCATTGTCAATGTGAAGGTATAATGGCTACAATAAACTGCCGTGGGGCATCAGAATGTAATACTGGTCTCCCAGGAATGTTTCAAAGACAGACTGTTTCAAGTCTCACTACCCTCGGACAGGAGTTTTCTTTGTGCATTTTGTATCCAATCACTATGCAATTTTGGAGATTCATTGTCAATGTGAAGGTATAATGGCTACAATAAACTGCCGTGGGGCATCAGAATGTAATACTGGTCTCCCAGGAATGTTTCAAAGACAGACTGTTTCAAGTCTTACTGCCCCCGGACAAGAGTTTTCTTTGTCCATTTTGTATCCAATCACTATGCAATTTTGGAGATTCATTGTCAATGTGAAGGTATAATGGCTACAATAAACTGTCGTGGGGCATCAGAATGTAATACTGGTCTCCCAGGAATGTTTCAAAGACAGACTGTTTCAAGTCTTACCCCCTCGGACATGAGATTTCTTTGTGCATTTTGTATCCAATCACTATGCAATTTTGGAGATTCATTGTCAATGTGAAGGTATAATGGCTACAATAAACTGCCGTGGGGCATCAGAATGTAATACTGGTCTCCCAGGAATGTTTCAAAGACAGACTGTTTCAAGTCTTACTGCCCCCGGACAGGAGTCTTCATTGTGCATTTTGTATCCAATCACTATGCAATTTTGGAGATTCATTGTCAATGTGAAGGTATAATGGCTACAATAAACTGCCATGGGGCATCAGAATGTAATACTGGTCTCCCAGGAATGTTTCAAAGACAGACTGTTTCAAGACTTACTCCCCCCTGACAGGAGTCTTCATTGTGCATTTTGTATCCAATCACTATGCAATTTTGGAGATTCATTGTCAATGTGAAGGTATAATGGCTACAACAAACTGCCGTGGGGCATCAGAATGTAATACTGGTCTCCCAGGAATGTTTCAAATACAGACTGTTTCAAGTCTTACTCCCCCCGGACAGGAGTCTTCATTATGCACTTTGTATCCAATCACTATGCAATTTTGGAGATTCATTGTCAATGTGAAGGTATAATGGCTACAATAAACTGCCGTGGGGCATCAGAATGTAATACTGGTCTCCCAGGAATGTTTCAAAGACAGACTGTTTCAAGTCTTACTGCCCCCTTACAGGAGTCTTCATTGTGCACTTTGTATCCAATCACTATGCAATTTTGGAGATTCATTGTCAATGTGAAGGTATAATGGCTACAATAAACTGCTGAGGGTCATCAGAATGTAATACTGGTCTCCCAGGAATGTTTCAAAGACAGACTGTTTCAAGTCTTACCCCCTCGGACAGGAGTTTTCCTTGTGCATTTTGTATTCAATCACTATGCAATTTTGGAGATTCATTGTCAATGTGAAGGTATAATGGCTACAATAAACTGCCGTGGGGCATCAGAATGTAATACTGGTCTCCCAGGAATGTTTCAAAGACAGACTGCTTCAAGTCTTACTCCCCTCGGACAGGAATTTTCTTTGTGCATTTTGTATCCAATCACTATGCAATTTTGGAGATTCATTGTCAATGTGAAGGTATAATGGCTACAATAAACTGCCATGGGGCATCAGAATGTAATACTGGTCTCCCAGGAATGTTTCAAAGACAGACTGTTTCAAGTCTTACTCCCCCCGGACAGGAGTCTTCATTGTGCATTTTGTATCCAATCACTATGCAATTTTGGAGATTCATTGTCAATGTGAAGGTATAATGGCAACAATAAACTGCCGTGGGGCATCAGAATGTAATACTGGTCTCCCAGGAATGTTTCAAAGACAGACTGTTTCAAGTGTTACTCCCCCCACCCCCCCCCCCCCCCCCCCCACCACGGACAGGAGTCTTCATTGTGCATTTTGTATCCAATCACTATGCAATTTTGGAGATTCATTGTCAATGTGAAGGTATAATAGCTACAATAAACTGCCGTGGGGCATCAGAATGTAATACTGGTCTCCCAGGAATGTTTCAAAGACAGACTGTTTCAAGTCTTATTCCCCCCGGACAGGAGTCTTCATTGTGCATTTTGTATCCAATCACTACGCAATTTTGGAGATTCATTGTCAATGTGAAGGTATAAAGGCTACAATAAACTGCCATGGGGCATCAGAATGTAATACTGGTCTCCCAGGAATGTTTCAAAGACAGACTGTTTCAAGTCTTACTCCCCCCGGACAGGAGTCTTCATTGTGCATTTTGTATCCAATCACTATGCAATTTTGGAGATTCATTGTCAATGTGAAGGTATAATGGCTACAATAAACTGCCGTGGGGCATCAGAATGTAATACTGGTCTCCCAGGAATGTTTCAAAGGCAGACTGTTTCAAGTCTTACTCCCCCCGGACAGGAGTCTTCATTGTGCATTTTGAATCCAATCACTATGCAATTTTGGAGATTCATTGTCAATGTGAAGGTATAATGGCTACAATAAACTGCCGTGGGGCATCAGAATGTAATACTGGTCTCCCAGGAATGTTTCAAAGACAGACTGTGTCAAGTCTTACTCCCCCCGGACAGGAGTCTTCATTGTGCATTTTGTATCCAATCACTATGCAATTTTGGAGATTCATTGTCAATGTGAAGGTATAATGGCTACAATAAACCTGTGGGGCATCAGTATGTAATACTGGTCTCCAAGGAATGTTTCAAAGACAGACTGTTTCAAGTCTTACCCCCTCGGACATGAGTTTTCTTTGTGCATTTTGTATCCAATCACTATGCAATTTTGGAGATTCATTGTCAATGTGATGGTATAATGGCTACAATAAACTGCCGTGGGGCATCAGAATGTAATACTGGTCTCCCAGGAATGTTTCAAAGACAGACTGTTTCAAGTCTTACTCCCCCCGGACAGGAGTCTTCATTGTGCATTTTGTATCCAATCACTATGCAATTTTGGAGATTCATTGTCAATGTGAAGGTATAATGGCTACAATAAACTGCCGTGGGGCATCAGAATGTAATACTGGTCTCCCAGGAATGTTTCAAAGACAGACTGTTTCAAGTCTTACTCCCCCCGGACAGGAGTCTTCATTGTACATTTTGTATCCAATCACTATGCAATTTTGGAGATTCATTGTCAATGTGAAGGTATAATGGCTACAATAAACTGCCGTGGGGCATCAGAATGTAATACTGGTCTCCCAGGAATGTTTCAAAGACAGACTGTTTCAAGTCTTACTCCCCCCGGACAGGAGTCTTCATTGTGCACTTTGTATCCAATCACATGCAATTTTGGAGATTCATTGTCAATGTGAAGGTATAATGGCTACAATAAACTGCCGTGGGGAATCAGAATGTAATACTGGTCTTCCAGGAATGTTTCAAAGACAGACTGTTTCAAGTCTTACTCCCCCCGGACAGGAGTTTTCTTTGTGCATTTTGTATCCAATCACTATGCAATTTTGGAGATTCATTGTCAATGTGAAGGTATAATGGCTACAATAAACTGCTGTGGGTCATCAGAATGTAATACTGGTCTCCCAGGAATGTTTCAAAGACAGACTGTTTCAAGTCTTACTCCCTCGGACAGGAGTTTTCTTTGTGCATTTTGTATCCAATCACTATGCAATTTTGGAGATTCATTGTCAATGTGAAGGTATAATGGCTACAATAAACTGCCGTGGGGCATCAGAATGTAATACTGGTCTCCCAGGAATGTTTCAAAGACAGACTGTTTCAAGTCTTACTCCCCTCGGACAGGAGTTTTCTTTGTGCATTTTGTATCCAACCACTATGCAATTTTGGAGATTCATTGTCAATGTGAAGGTATAATGGCTACAATAAACTGCCATGGGGCATCAGAATGTAATACTGGTCTCCCAGAAATGTTTCAAAGACTGACTGTTTCAAGTCTTACTCCCCCCGGACAGGAGTCTTCATTGTGCATTTTGTATCCAATCACTATGCAATTTTGGAGATTCATTATCAATGTGAAGGTATAATGGCTACAATAAACTGCCGTGGGGCATCAGAATGTAATACTGGTCTCCCAGGAATGTTTCAAAGACAGACTGTTTCAAGTCTTACTCCCCCCGGACAGGAGTCTTCATTGTGCACTTTGTATCCAATCACTATTCAATTTTGGAGATTCATTGTCAATGTGAAGGTATAATGGCTACAATAAACTGCCGTGGGGCATCAGAATGTAATACTGGTCTCCCAGGAATGTTTCAAAGACAGACTGTTTCAAGTCTTATTCCCCCCGGACAGGGGTCTTCATTGTGCATTTTGTATCCAATCACTACGCGATTTTGGAGACTCATTGTCAATGTGAAGGTATAATGGCTACAATAAACTGCCGTGGGGCATCAGAATGTAATACTGGTCTCCCAGGAATGTTTCAAAGACAGACTGTTTCAACTACATACTCCCCCCCCCCCCCGGACAGGAGTCATCATTGTGCATTTTGTATCCAATCACTATGCAATTTTGGACATTCATTGTCAATGTGAAGGTATAATGGCTACAATAAACTGCCGTGGGGCATCAGAATGTAATACTGGTCTCCCAGGAATGTTTCAAAGACAGACTGTTTCAAGTCTTACTCCCCCCGGACAGGAGTCTTCATTGTGCATTTTGTATCCAATCACTATGCAATTTTGGAGATTCATTGTCAATGTGAAGGTATAATGGCTACAATAAACTGCCGTGGGGCATCAGAATGTAATACTGGTCTCCCAGGAATGTTTCAAAGACAGACTGTTTCAAGTCTTACTCCCCCCGGACAGGAGTCTTCATTGTGCATTTTGTATCCAATCACTATGCAATTTTGGAGATTCATTGTCAATGTGAAGGTATAATGGCTACAATAAACTGCCGTGGGGCATCAGAATGTAATACTGGTCTCCCAGGAATGTTTCAAAGGCAGACTGTTTCAAGTCTTACTCCCCCCGGACAGGAGTCTTCATTGTGCATTTTGAATCCAATCACTATGCAATTTTGGAGATTCATTGTCAATGTGAAGGTATAATGGCTACAATAAACTGCCGTGGGGCATCAGAATGTAATACTGGTCTCCCAGGAATGTTTCAAAGACAGACTGTGTCAAGTCTTACTCCCCCCGGACAGGAGTCTTCATTGTGCATTTTGTATCCAATCACTATGCAATTTTGGAGATTCATTGTCAATGTGAAGGTATAATGGCTACAATAAACCTGTGGGGCATCAGTATGTAATACTGGTCTCCAAGGAATGTTTCAAAGACAGACTGTTTCAAGTCTTACCCCCTCGGACATGAGTTTTCTTTGTGCATTTTGTATCCAATCACTATGCAATTTTGGAGATTCATTGTCAATGTGATGGTATAATGGCTACAATAAACTGCCGTGGGGCATCAGAATGTAATACTGGTCTCCCAGGAATGTTTCAAAGACAGACTGTTTCAAGTCTTACTCCCCCCGGACAGGAGTCTTCATTATGCATTTTGTATCCAATCACTATGCAATTTTGGAGATTCATTGTCAATGTGAAGGTATAATGGCTACAATAAACTGCCGTGGGGCATCAGAATGTAATACTGGTCTCCCAGGAATGTTTCAAAGACAGACTGTTTCAAGTCTTACTCCCCCCGGACAGGAGTCTTCATTGTACATTTTGTATCCAATCACTATGCAATTTTGGAGATTCATTGTCAATGTGAAGGTATAATGGCTACAATAAACTGCCGTGGGGTATCAGAATGTAATACTGGTCTCCCAGGAATGTTTCAAAGACAGACTGTTTCAAGTCTTACTCCCCCCGGACAGGAGTCTTCATTGTGCACTTTGTATCCAATCACATGCAATTTTGGAGATTCATTGTCAATGTGAAGGTATAATGGCTACAATAAACTGCCGTGGGGCATCAGAATGTAATACTGGTCTTCCAGGAATGTTTCAAAGACAGACTGTTTCAAGTCTTACTCCCCCCGGACAGGAGTTTTCTTTGTGCATTTTGTATCCAATCACTATGCAATTTTGGAGATTCATTGTCAATGTGAAGGTATAATGGCTACAATAAACTGCTGTGGGTCATCAGAATGTAATACTGGTCTCCCAGGAATGTTTCAAAGACAGACTGTTTCAAGTCTTACCCCCTCGGACAGGAGTTTTCTTTGTGCATTTTGTATCCAATCACTATGCAATTTTGGAGATTCATTGTCAATGTGAAGGTATAATGGCTACAATAAACTGCCGTGGGGCATCAGAATGTAATACTGGTCTCCCAGGAATGTTTCAAAGACAGACTGTTTCAAGTCTTACTCCCCTCGGACAGGAGTTTTCTTTGTGCATTTTGTATCCAACCACTATGCAATTTTGGAGATTCATTGTCAATGTGAAGGTATAATGGCTACAATAAACTGCCATGGGGCATCAGAATGTAATACTGGTCTCCCAGAAATGTTTCAAAGACTGACTGTTTCAAGTCTTACTCCCCCCGGACAGGAGTCTTCAATGTGCATTTTGTATCCAATCACTATGCAATTTTGGAGATTCATTATCAATGTGAAGGTATAATGGCTACAATAAACTGCCGTGGGGCATCAGAATGTAATACTGGTCTCCCAGGAATGTTTCAAAGACAGACTGTTTCAAGTCTTACTCCCCCCGGACAGGAGTCTTCATTGTGCACTTTGTATCCAATCACTATTCAATTTTGGAGATTCATTGTCAATGTGAAGGTATAATGGCTACAATAAACTGCCGTGGGGCATCAGAATGTAATACTGGTCTCCCAGGAATGTTTCAAAGACAGACTGTTTCAAGTCTTATTCCCCCCGGACAGGGGTCTTCATTGTGCATTTTGTATCCAATCACTACGCGATTTTGGAGACTCATTGTCAATGTGAAGGTATAATGGCTACAATAAACTGCCGTGGGGCATCAGAATGTAATACTGGTCTCCCAGGAATGTTTCAAAGACAGACTGTTTCTACTACATACTCCCCCCCCCCCCCCCCACCCCCCCCGGACAGGAGTCATCATTGTGCATTTTGTATCCAATCACTATGCAATTTTGGACATTCATTGTCAATGTGAAAGTATAATGGCTACAATAAACTGCCGTGGGGCATCAGAATGTAATACTGGTCTCCCAGGAATGTTTCAAAGACAGACTGTTTCAAGTCTCACTACCCTCGGACAGGAGTTTTCTTTGTGCATTTTGTATCCAATCACTATGCAATTTTGGAGATTCATTGTCAATGTGAAGGTATAATGGCTACAATAAACTGCCGTGGGGCATCAGAATGTAATACTGGTCTCCCAGGAATGTTTCAAAGACAGACTGTTTCAAGTCTTACTGCCCCCGGACAAGAGTTTTCTTTGTCCATTTTGTATCCAATCACTATGCAATTTTGGGGATTCATTGTCAATGTGAAGGTATAATGGCTACAATAAACTGTCGTGGGGCATCAGAATGTAATACTGGTCTCCCAGGAATGTTTCAAAGACAGACTGTTTCAAGTCTTACCCCCTCGGACATGAGTTTTCTTTGTGCATTTTGTATCCAATCACTATGCAATTTTGGAGATTCATTGTCAATGTGAAGGTATAATGGCTACAATAAACTGCCGTGGGGCATCAGAATGTAATACTGGTCTCCCAGGAATGTTTCAAAGACAGACTGTTTCAAGTCTTACTGCCCCCGGACAAGAGTCTTCATTGTGCATTTTGTATCCAATCACTATGCAATTTTGGAGATTCATTGTCAATGTGAAGGTATAATGGCTACAATAAACTGCTGTGGGTCATCAGAATGTAATACTGGTCTCCCAGGAATGTTTCAAAGACAGACTGTTTCAAGTCTTACTCCCCTCGGACAGGAGTCTTCATTGTGCATTTTGTATCCAATCACTATGCAATTTTGGAGATTCATTGTCAATGTGAAGGTATAATGGCTACAATAAACTGCCGTGGGGCATCAGAATGTAATACTGGTCTCCCAGGAATGTTTCAAAGACAGACTGTTTCAAGTCTCACTACCCTCGGACAGGAGTTTTCTTTGTGCATTTTGTATCCAATCACTATGCAATTTTGGAGATTCATTGTCAATGTGAAGGTATAATGGCTACAATAAACTGCCGTGGGGCATCAGAATGTAATACTGGTCTCCCAGGAATGTTTCAAAGACAGACTGTTTCAAGTCTTACTGCCCCCGGACAAGAGTTTTCTTTGTCCATTTTGTATCCAATCACTATGCAATTTTGGAGATTCATTGTCAATGTGAAGGTATAATGGCTACAATAAACTGTCGTGGGGCATCAGAATGTAATACTGGTCTCCCAGGAATGTTTCAAAGACAGACTGTTTCAAGTCTTACCCCCTCGGACATGAGTTTTCTTTGTGCATTTTGTATCTAATCACTATGCAATTTTGGAGATTCATTGTCAATGTGAAGGTATAATGGCTACAATAAACTGCCGTGGGGCAACAGAATGTAATACTGGTCTCCCAGGAATGTTTCAAAGACAGACTGCTTCAAGTCTTACTCCCCCCGGACACGAGTTTTCTTTGTGCATTTTGTATCCAATCACTATGCAATTTTGGAGATTCATTGTCAATGTGAAGGTATAATGGCTACAATAAACTGCCATGGGGCATCAGAATGTAATACTGGTCTCCCAGGAATGTTTCAAAGACAGACTGTTTCAAGACTTACTCCCCCCTGACAGGAGTCTTCATTGTGCATTTTGTATCCAATCACTATGCAATTTTGGAGATTCATTGTCAATGTGAAGGTATAATGGCTACAATAAACTGCCGTGGGGCATCAGAATGTAATACTGGTCTCCCAGGAATGTTTCAAAGACAGACTGTTTCAAGTCTTACTCCCCCCAGCCAGGAGTCTTCATTGTGCATTTTGTATCCAATCACTATGTAATTTTGAAGATTCATTGTCAATGTGAAGGTATAATGGCTACAATAAACTGCCGTGGGGCATCAGAATGTAATACTGGTCTCCCAGGAATGTTTCAAAGACAGACTGTTTCAAGTCTTATTCCCCCCGGACAGGGGTCTTCATTGTGCATTTTGTATCCAATCACTACGCGATTTTGGAGACTCATTGTCAATGTGAAGGTATAATGGCTACAATAAACTGCCGTGGGGCATCAGAATGTAATACTGGTCTCCCAGGAATGTTTCAAAGACAGACTGTTTCAACTACATACTCCCCCCCCCCCCCCACCCCACGCGGACAGGAGTCATCATTGTGCATTTTGTATCCAATCACTATGCAATTTTGGACATTCATTGTCAATGTGAAGGTATAATGGCTACAATAAACTGCCGTGGGGCATCAGAATGTAATACTGGTCTCCCAGGAATGTTTCAAAGACAGACTGTTTCAAGTCTCACTACCCTCGGACAGGAGTTTTCTTTGTGCATTTTGTATCCAATCACTATGCAATTTTGGAGATTCATTGTCAATGTGAAGGTATAATGGCTACAATAAACTGCCGTGGGGCATCAGAATGTAATACTGGTCTCCCAGGAATGTTTCAAAGACAGACTGTTTCAAGTCTTACTGCCCCCGGACAAGAGTCTTCATTGTGCATTTTGTATCCAATCACTATGCAATTTTGGAGATTCATTGTCAATGTGAAGGTATAATGGCTACAATAAGCTGCTGTGGGTCATCAGAATGTAATACTGGTCTCCCAGGAATGTTTCAAAGACAGACTGTTTCAAGTCTTACTCCCCTCGGACAGGAGTCTTCATTGTGCATTTTGTATCCAATCACTATGCAATTTTGGAGATTCATTGTCAATGTGAAGGTATAATGGCTACAATAAACTGCCGTGGGGCATCAGAATGTAATACTGGTCTCCCAGGAATGTTTCAAAGACAGACTGTTTCAAGTCTCACTACCCTCGGACAGGAGTTTTCTTTGTGCATTTTGTATCCAATCACTATGCAATTTTGGAGATTCATTGTCAATGTGAAGGTATAATGGCTACAATAAACTGCCGTGGGGCATCAGAATGTAATACTGGTCTCCCAGGAATGTTTCAAAGACAGACTGTTTCAAGTCTTACTGCCCCCGGACAAGAGTTTTCTTTGTCCATTTTGTATCCAATCACTATGCAATTTTGGAGATTCATTGTCAATGTGAAGGTATAATGGCTACAATAAACTGTCGTGGGGCATCAGAATGTAATACTGGTCTCCCAGGAATGTTTCAAAGACAGACTGTTTCAAGTCTTACCCCCTCGGACATGAGTTTTCTTTGTGCATTTTGTATCCAATCACTATGCAATTTTGGAGATTCATTGTCAATGTGAAGGTATAATGGCTACAATAAACTGCCGTGGGGCATCAGAATGTAATACTGGTCTCCCAGGAATGTTTCAAAGACAGACTGCTTCAAGTCTTACTCCCCTCGGACAGGAGTTTTCTTTGTGCATTTTGTATCCAATCACTATGCAATTTTGGAGATTCATTGTCAATGTGAAGGTATAATGGCTACAATAAACTGCCATGGGGCATCAGAATGTAATACTGGTCTCCCAGGAATGTTTCAAAGACAGACTGTTTCAAGACTTACTCCCCCCTGACAGGAGTCTTCATTGTGCATTTTGTATCCAATCACTATGCAATTTTGGAGATTCATTGTCAATGTGAAGGTATAATGGCTACAATAAACTGCCGTGGGGCATCAGAATGTAATACTGGTCTCCCAGGAATGTTTCAAAGACAGACTGTTTCAAGTCTTACTCCCCCCGGACAGGAGTCTTCATTATGCACTTTGTATCCAATCACTATGCAATTTTGGAGATTCATTGTCAATGTGAAGGTATAATGGCTACAATAAACTGCCGTGGGGCATCAGAATGTAATACTGGTCTCCCAGGAATGTTTCAAAGACAGACTGTTTCAAGTCTTACTGCCCCCTTACAGGAGTCTTCATTGTGCACTTTGTATCCAATCACTATGCAATTTTGGAGATTCATTGTCAATGTGAAGGTATAATGGCTACAATAAACTGCCGTGGGGCATCAGAATGTAATACTGGTCTCCCAGGAATGTTTCAAAGAGAGACTATTTCAAGTCTTACTCCCCCCGGACAGGAGTCTTCATTGTGCATTTTGTATCCAATCACTATGCAATTTTGGAGATTCATTGTCAATGTGAAGGTATAATGGCTACAATAAACTGCTGAGGGTCATCAGAATGTAATACTGGTCCCCCAGGAATGTTTCAAAGACAGACTGTTTCAAGTCTTACCCCCTCGGACAGGAGTTTTCTTTGTGCATTTTGTATTCAATCACTATGCAATTTTGGAGATTCATTGTCAATGTGAAGGTATAATGGCTACAATAAACTGCCGTGGGGCATCAGAATGTAATACTGGTCTCCCAGGAATGTTTCAAAGACAGACTGCTTCTAGTCTTACTCAACTCGGACAGGAATTTTCTTTGTGCATTTTGTATCCAATCACTATGCAATTTTGGAGATTCATTGTCAATGTGAAGGTATAATGGCTACAATAAACTGCCATGGGGCATCAGAATGTAATACTGGTCTCCCAGGAATGTTTCAAAGACAGACTGTTTCAAGTCTTACTCCCCCCAGACAGGAGTCTTCATTGTGCATTTTGTATCCAATCACTATGCAATTTTGGAGATTCATTGTCAATGTGAAGGTATAATGGCTACAATAAACTGCCGTGGGGCATCAGAATGTAATACTGGTCTCCCAGGAATGTTTCAAAGACAGACCTCTCACAGAAGTAGATGTACACAGGGCTCAACAAGCTTTCAGCAGCAAATTGATTAAGAATGTAGGGAAGTCTGCAAAGAGAAAGAAAGTCTTGTTGCTAGGTAGTTCGCATGCTAGGGGTGTGGGCCAACTTCTGCAGGATGAATTAGGGTTGGATTACCAGGTCACAAGTTTTTTCAAACCTAGTGCTGAACTTGGGCAGGTTACAGAGGATTTAGGTTCACTATGTAAAGGTTTTACTAAGGAAGACACCGTGGTTATTGTGGGTGGGCCGGGCAACAGTATTGACAGAGATCCGGGGTACAGCATAGAGTGTGACCTGGCAAAGATTGCATCGGCATCGAATCATACCAGTGTTGGGTTTGTGTCGGTTCTGGAACGCCACGACCGACCTCATTTGACCTCTTCTGTCAGGAGAGTTAATTTGGAGTTGGAACGGCTACTTGGATCTGGTGCGGGGTCACACATTGGTGTGGTTCGTGTTGATTCACTCTGTAGGTGGGACTATACTAGACATGGCCTACACCTCAACAGGAAAGGGAAGGGTAAACTGGCTGGGCTGATAGCAGGAAATTTAAAGGGGGGAGGAACTACATCTCATGGTGGAAACTCTTTTTTAGTGTAAGATCAGTGTCCAGTGGGAAACTCAGCCATGCAAGTACTAAAGATGTCAAAAAAGTTCAAGATAGTTGCAAAAGTAAAATGAAAAATGTTAGTATATTTCATCAAAATATTGGGGGATTGAACAATAAAATTGATGAGCTTCTGCTTTGTTTAGAAGATATAGAAACTGAGAATGTAATAGATGTACTATGCCTGTCTGAGCATCACATTGTCACTGATATGCAAAAGGTTAGCATCAATGGGTACAAATTAGCTGCACATGTAAGTAGAGATAATATGATGAGAGGAGGAGTTGCCATATATGTCAAAAGCTTCCACAGTGCAAAAAATTTAGAAACTAAAAAATTTTGTGTAGAGCAACATATGGAAGCATGTGCCACTGAACTTAAACTAAAGGATGGCACTTTCATAATTGTAACAGTGTATAGGTCCCCCTCAGGGAATTTCCAGCTATTTCTGGAAAACTTGGATGCTTTGTTGTGCTATCTGTCAGACAGGGGGAAGCAAATTATCATTTGTGGGGATTTCAATGTTGATTCCCTGAAAGAGTGTAATAGGAAGAATGACCTTTTAGTATTACTCAGTTCTTTCAATTTGAGCTCCGTCATTGATTTTCCTACTCGGATAACAAAGAACAGCAGTACATTGATAGATAACTTTTTTATAGACCAAGATAAGTTTAAGGACATAAATGCTTATCCTGTTGAGAATGGTCTTTCAGATCATAGTGCACAGCTTGTTACAGTACATGACATAGCTCCATGCAGTATAATAAATCAGACTTTCAAAGCAGTGCGTTCAATTAACAATATAAATGTTGCAAACTTTAGGGAAAGCCTACAGCAGCTAGACTGGGATGAAGTGTATAAGGAACCCGATGCAAACTTGAAATATAACTTATTTCACAATACATTTTTAAGGGTATTTGAAAATTGTTTTCCCAAGAAAATAGTTAAACATAATTCCAAGAAAACATATAATAAACCTTGGCTAACTAAAGGAATAAGAATATCTTGCAACCGCAAAAGAGAACTGTATCTAACAGCAAGATGGAGTACTGACCCCGAAATTGTTCAATATCATAAAAACTATTGTGCGGTACTAAGAAAAGTTATTAAAAAGTCCAGAAGCATGTGTATCATGTCTGAGATCAGTAACTCTGATAATAAAATTAAAGCAATTTGGAATATTATTGAAAGGGAAACAGGGCAACCAAGAGCACAGGAAGACTTTAGTGCAATAAAATTGAATGACAAGTGCACTAACAAACAATCAGAAATTGAAAATATTTTGAATAATCATTTTTTAAATGTTGTGGAGAAAATAGGATCTAGATCTTCACTAGAAGAGGCAAGGCTATTAATAGAAGAGGCGATACCTGCACAGTTTGAAACAGCTGTAATTCCACCAACCTCTCCCTCTGAAATCAGTAAAATAATAAACTCACTGAAAAGTAAAAGCTCTTACGGAATTGATGGCATTTCCAGCAAAGTACTTAAAGCTTGTTCCCCACAGATAAGTAGAATTCTCAGCCACGTATGTAATAGCTCTTTGGAGCAGGGTGTTTTCCCTGATAGACTGAAATATGCCATTGTAAAACCATTGCATAAAAAGGGGGATATGTCGGATGTCAACAACTACCGCCCAATCTCTCTTCTGACAGCTCTATCAAAAATTTTTGAGAAAGTAATGTATTCAAGAGTAGCCTCCCATATTTGTAAAAATAAAGTACTAACAAAATGTCAGTTTGGTTTTCAGAAAGGCTTTTCAACAGAAAATGCTATATATGCTTTCACTGATCAAATATTAAATGCTCTGAATAACCGGACATCACCCATTGGTATTTTTTGTGATCTCTCAAAGGCCTTTGATTGTGTAAATCATGGAATTCTTTTAGATAAGCTAAATCATTATGGTTTGAGTGGGGCAGTGCACAAATGGTTTAATTCATACTTAACTGGAAGAATGCAGAAAGTTGAAATAAGTGGTTCGTGTAATGTTAAAACAGCTGATTCCTCAAACTGGGGTGCTATCAAGCACGGGGTCCCACAGGGTTCGGTCTTAGGTCCTTTACTGTTCTTGATATACATTAATGACTTACCATTCCACATTGATGAAGATGCAAAGTTAGTTCTTTTTGCTGATGATACAAGTATAGTAATAACATCCAAAAACCAAGAACTAAGTGATGTAATTGTAAATGATGTTTTTCACAAAATTATTAAGTGGTTCTCAGCAAACGGACTCTCTTTAAATTTTGATAAAACACAGTATATACAGTTCCGTACAGTAAATGGCAAAACTCCAGTAATAAATATAGAATTTGAACAGAAGTCTGTAGCTAAGGTAGAATTTTCAAAATTTTTAGGTGTGTCCATTGATGAGAGGTTAAACTGGAAGCAACACATTGATGGTCTGCTGAAACGTCTGAGTTCAGCTACGTATGCTATTAGGGTTATTGCAAATTTTGGTGATAAGAATCTCAGTAAATTAGCTTACTATGCCTACTTTCATTCACTGCTTTCGTATGGCATCATATTCTGGGGTAATTCATCGTTGAGTAGAAAAGTATTCATTGCACAAAAACGTGTAATCAGAATAATTGCTGGAGCCCACCCACGGTCATCCTGCAGACATCTATTTAAGGATCTAGGGATCCTCACAGTAACCTCACAGTATATATATTCCCTTATGAAATTTGTTGATAATAATCCAACCCAATTCAAAAGTAATAGCAGTGTGCATACCTATAACACCAGGAGAAAGGATGATCTTCACTATGCAGGGTTAAATCTGACTTTGGCACAGAAAGGGGTAAATTATGCTGCCACAAAAGTCTTTGGGCACCTACCAAACAGCATCAAAAGCCTGACAGATAGCCAACTAACATTAAAAAATAAATTAAAAGAATTTCTAGATGACAACTCCTTCTACTCATTGGCTGAATTTTTAGATATAAAGTAAAAAAAAAAAAAAAAAAAAAAAAAAAAAAAAAAAAAAAAAAAAAAAAAACTTAATCATTAGTGTCATGCAATATTTTGTGTAATGTAATTTCTTGTACAGACATCTTTTATTAACCTGACACGTTCCACATCATTACGAAGTGTCGTATTCATGATCTATGGAACAAGTATTAATCTAATCTAATCTAATCTACTGTTTCAAGTATTACTCCCCCCGGACAGGAGTCTTCATTGTGCACTTTGTATCCAATCACTATGCAATTTTGGAGATTCATTGTCAATGTGAAGGTATAATGGCTACAATAAACTGCCGTGGGGCATCAGAATGTAATACTGGTCTCCCAGGAATGTTTCAAAGACAGACTGTTTCAAGTCTTATTCCCCCTGGACAGGAGTCTTCATTGTGCATTTTGTATCCAATCACTACGCAATTTTGGAGATTCATTGTCAATGTGAAGGTATAAAGGCTACAATAAACTGCCGTGGGGCATCAGAATGTAATACTGGTCTCCCAGGAATGTTTCAAAGACAGACTGCTTCAAGTCTTACTCCCCTCGGACATGAGTTTTTTTGTGCATTTTGTATCCAATCACTATGCAATTTTGGAGATTCATTGTCAATGTGATGGTATAATGGCTACAATAAACTGCCATGGGGCATCAGAATGTAATACTGGTCTCCCAGGAATGTTTCAAAGACAGACTGTTTCAAGTCTTACTCCCCCCGGACAGGAGTCTTCATTGTGCATTTTGTATCCAATCACTATGCAATTTTGGAGATTCATTGTCAATGTGAAGGTATAATGGCTACAATAAACTGCCGTGGGGCATCAGAATGTAATACTGGTCTCCCAGGAATGTTTCAAAGACAGACTGTTTCAAGTCTTACTCCCCCCGGACAGGAGTCTTCATTGTGCATTTTGTATCCAATCACTATGCAATTTTGGAGATTCATTGTCAATGTGAAGGTATAATGGCTACAATAAACTGCCGTGGGGCATCAGAATGTAATACTGGTCTCCCAGGAATGTTTCAAAAACAGACTGTTTCAAGTCTTACTCCCCCCGGACAGGAGTCTTCATTGTACATTTTGTATCCAATCACTATGCAATTTTGGAGATTCATTGTCAATGTGAAGGTATAATGGCTACAATAAACTGCCGTGGGGCATAAGAATGTAATACTGGTCTCCCAGGAATGTTTCAAAGACAGACTGTTTCAAGTCTTACTCCCCCCGGACAGGAGTCTCCATTGTGCACTTTGTATCCAATCACATGCAATTTTGGAGATTCATTGTCAAAGTGAAGGTATAATGGCTACAATAAACTGCCGTGGGGCATCAGAATGTAATACTGGTCTTCCAGGAATGTTTCAAAGGCAGACTGTTTCAAATCTTACTCCCCCCGGACAGGAGTTTTCTTTGTGCATTTTGTATCCAATCACTATGCAATTTTGGAGATTCATTGTCAATGTGAAGGTATAATGGCTACAATAAACTGCCGTGGGGCATCAGAATGTAATACTGGTCTCCCAGGAATGTTTCAAAGACAGACTGTTTCAAGTCTTATTCCCCCCGGACAGGAGTCTTCATTGTGCATTTTGTATCCAATCACTACGCAATTTTGGAGATTCATTGTCAATGTGAAGGTATAATGGCTACAATAAACCTGTGGGGCATCAGTATGTAATACTGGTCTCCAAGGAATGTTTCAAAGACAGACTGTTTCAAGTCTTACCCCCTCGGACATGAGTTTTCTTTGTGCATTTTGTATCCAATCACTATGCAATTTTGGAGATTCATTGTCAATGTGATGGTATAATGGCTACAATAAACTGCCGTGGGGCATCAGAATGTAATACTGGTCTCCCAGGAATGTTTCAAAGACAGACTGTTTCAAGTCTTACTCCCCCCGGACAGGAGTCTTCATTGTGCATTTTGTATCCAATCACTATTCAATTTTGGAGATTCATTGTCAATGTGAAGGTATAATGGCTACAATAAACTGCCGTGGGGCATCAGAATGTAAAACTGGTCTCCCAGGAATATTTCAAAGACAGACTGTTTCAAGTCTTACTCCCCCCCCAAAAGGAGTCTTCATTGTGCATTTTGTATACAATCACTATGCAATTTTGGAGATTCATTGTCAATGTGAAGGTATAATGGCTACAATAAACTGCCGTGGGGCATCAGAATGTAATACTGGTCTCCCAGGAATGTTTCAAAGACAGACTGTTTCAAGTCTTACTCCCCCCGGACAGGAGTCTTCATTGTGCATTTTGTATCCAATCACTATGAAATTTTGGAGATTCATTGTCAATGTGAAGGTATAATGGCTACAATAAACTGCCGTGGGGCATCAGAATGTAATACTGGTCTCCCAGGAATGTTTCAAAGACAGACTGTTTCAAGTCTTACTCCCCTCGGACAGGAGTTTTCTTTGTGCATTTTGTATCCAATCACTATGCAATTTTGGAGATTCATTGTCAATGTGAAGGTATAATGGCTACAATAAACTGCCATGGGGCATCAGAATGTAATACTCGTCTCCCAGAAATGTTTCAAAGACTGACTGTTTCAAGTCTTACTCCCCCCGGACAGGAGTCTTCATTGTGCATTTTGTATCCAATCACTATGCAATTTTGGAGATTCATTATCAATGTGAAGGTATAATGGCTACAATAAACTGCCGTGGGGCATCAGAATGTAATACTGGTCTCCCAGGAATGTTTCAAAGACAGACTGTTTCAAGTCTTACTCCCCCCGGACAGGAGTCTCCATTGTGCACTTTGTATCCAATCACATGCAATTTTGGAGATTCATTGTCAAAGTGAAGGTATAATGGCTACAATAAACTGCCGTGGGGCATCAGAATGTAATACTGGTCTCCCAGGAATGTTTCAAAGACAGACTGTTTCAAGTCTTATTCCCCCCGGACAGGGGTCTTCATTGTGCATCTTGTATCCAATCACTACGCGATTTTGGAGATTCATTGTCAATGTGAAGGTATAATGGCTACAATAAACTGCTGTGGGGCATCAGAATGTAATACTGGTCTCCAGGAATGTTTCAAAGGCAGACTGTTTCAAGTCTTACTCCCCCCGGACAGGAGTCTTCATTGTGCATTTTGAATCCAATCACTATGCAATTTTGGAGATTCATTGTCAATGTGAAGGTATAATGGCTACAATAAACTGCCGTGGGGCATCAGAATGTAATACTGGTCTCCCAGGAATGTTTCAAAGACAGACTGTGTCAAGTCTTACTCCCCCCGGACAGGAGTCTTCATTGTGCATTTTGTATCCAATCACTATGCAATTTTGGAGATTCATTGTCAATGTGAAGGTATAATGGCTACAATAAACAACCGTGGGGCATCAGAATGTAATACTGGTCTCCCAGAATTGTTTCAAAGACAGACTGTTTCAAGTCTTACTCCCCCCGGACAGGAGTCTTCATTGTGCATTTTGTATCCAATCACTATGCAATTTTGGAGATTCATTGTCAATGTGAAGGTATAATGGCTACAATAAACTGACGTGGCCCATCAGAATGTAATACTGGTCTCCCAGGAATGTTTCAAAGACAGACTGTTTCAAGTCTTACTCCCCTCTGACAGGAGTTTTCTTTGTGCACTTTGTATCCAATCACTATGCAATTTTGGAGATTCATTGTCAATGTGATGGTATAATGGCTACAATAAACTGCCGTGGGGCATCAGAATGTAATACTGGTCTCCCAGGAATGTTTCAAAGACAGACTGTTTCAAGTCTTACTCCCCCCGGACAGGAGTCTTCATTGTGCATTTTGTATCCAATCACTATGCAATATTGGAGATTCTTTGTCAATGTGAAGGTATAATGGCTACAATAAACTGCCGTGGGGCATCAGAATGTAATACTGGTCTCCCAGGAATGTTTCAAAGACAGACTGTTTCAAGTCTTACTCCCCCCGGACAGGAGTCTTAATTGTGCACTTTGTATCCAATCACTATGCAATTTTGGAGATTCATTGTCAATGTGAAGGTATAATGGCTACAATAAACTGCCGTGGGGCATCAGAATGTAATACTGGTCTCCCAGGAATGTTTCAAAAACAGACTGTTTCAAGTCTTACTCCCCCCGGACAGGAGTCTTCATTGTACATTTTGTATCCAATCACTATGCAATTTTGGAGATTCATTGTCAATGTGAAGGTATAATGGCTACAATAAACTGCCGTGGGGCATCAGAATGTAATACTGGTCTCCCAGGAATGTTTCAAAGACAGACTGTTTCAAGTCTTACTCCCCCCGGACAGGAGTCTCCATTGTGCACTTTGTATCCAATCACATGCAATTTTGGAGATTCATTGTCAAAGTGAAGGTATAATGGCTACAATAAACTGCCGTGGGGCATCAGAATGTAATACTGGTCTTCCAGGAATGTTTCAAAGGCAGACTGTTTCAAATCTTACTCCCCCCGGACAGGAGTTTTCTTTGTGCATTTTGTATCCAATCACTATGCAATTTTGGAGATTCATTGTCAATGTGAAGGTATAATGGCTACAATAAACTGCCGTGGGGCATCAGAATGTAATACTGGTCTCCCAGGAATGTTTCAAAGACAGACTGTTTCAAGTCTTATTCCCCCCGGACAGGAGTCTTCATTGTGCATTTTGTATCCAATCACTACGCAATTTTGGAGATTCATTGTCAATGTGAAGGTATAATGGCTACAATAAACCTGTGGGGCATCAGTATGTAATACTGGTCTCCAAGGAATGTTTCAAAGACAGACTGTTTCAAGTCTTACCCCCTCGGACATGAGTTTTCTTTGTGCATTTTGTATCCAATCACTATGCAATTTTGGAGATTCATTGTCAATGTGATGGTATAATGGCTACAATAAACTGCCGTGGGGCATCAGAATGTAATACTGGTCTCCCAGGAATGTTTCAAAGACAGACTGTTTCAAGTCTTACTCCCCCCGGACAGGAGTCTTCATTGTGCATTTTGTATCCAATCACTATTCAATTTTGGAGATTCATTGTCAATGTGAAGGTATAATGGCTACAATAAACTGCCGTGGGGCATCAGAATGTAAAACTGGTCTCCCAGGAATATTTCAAAGACAGACTGTTTCAAGTCTTACTCCCCCCCCCCCCAAAAGGAGTCTTCATTGTGCATTTTGTATACAATCACTATGCAATTTTGGAGATTCATTGTCAATGTGAAGGTATAATGGCTACAATAAACTGCCGTGGGGCATCAGAATGTAATACTGGTCTCCCAGGAATGTTTCAAAGACAGACTGTTTCAAGTCTTACTCCCCCCGGACAGGAGTCTTCATTGTGCATTTTGTATCCAATCACTATGAAATTTTGGAGATTCATTGTCAATGTGAAGGTATAATGGCTACAATAAACTGCCGTGGGGCATCAGAATGTAATACTGGTCTCCCAGGAATGTTTCAAAGACAGACTGTTTCAAGTCTTACTCCCCTCGGACAGGAGTTTTCTTTGTGCATTTTGTATCCAATCACTATGCAATTTTGGAGATTCATTGTCAATGTGAAGGTATAATGGCTACAATAAACTGCCATGGGGCATCAGAATGTAATACTCGTCTCCCAGAAATGTTTCAAAGACTGACTGTTTCAAGTCTTACTCCCCCCGGACAGGAGTCTTCATTGTGCATTTTGTATCCAATCACTATGCAATTTTGGAGATTCATTATCAATGTGAAGGTATAATGGCTACAATAAACTGCCGTGGGGCATCAGAATGTAATACTGGTCTCCCAGGAATGTTTCAAAGACAGACTGTTTCAAGTCTTACTCCCCCCGGACAGGAGTCTCCATTGTGCACTTTGTATCCAATCACATGCAATTTTGGAGATTCATTGTCAAAGTGAAGGTATAATGGCTACAATAAACTGCCGTGGGGCATCAGAATGTAATACTGGTCTCCCAGGAATGTTTCAAAGACAGACTGTTTCAAGTCTTATTCCCCCCGGACAGGGGTCTTCATTGTGCATCTTGTATCCAATCACTACGCGATTTTGGAGACTCATTGTCAATGTGAAGGTATAATGGCTACAATAAACTGCCGTGGGGCATCAGAATGTAATACTGGTCTCCCAGGAATGTTTCAAAGACAGACTGTTTCAAGTCTTACTCCCCCCGGACAGGAGTCTTCATTGTGCATTTTGTATTCAATCACTATGCAATTTTGGAGATTCATTGTCAATGTGAAGGTATAATGGCTACAATAAACTGCTGTGGGGCATCAGAATGTAATACTGGTCTCCAGGAATGTTTCAAAGGCAGACTGTTTCAAGTCTTACTCCCCCCGGACAGGAGTCTTCATTGTGCATTTTGAATCCAATCACTATGCAATTTTGGAGATTCATTGTCAATGTGAAGGTATAATGGCTACAATAAACTGCCGTGGGGCATCAGAATGTAATACTGGTCTCCCAGGAATGTTTCAAAGACAGACTGTGTCAAGTCTTACTCCCCCCGGACAGGAGTCTTCATTGTGCATTTTGTATCCAATCACTATGCAATTTTGGAGATTCATTGTCAATGTGAAGGTATAATGGCTACAATAAACAACCGTGGGGCATCAGAATGTAATACTGGTCTCCCAGAATTGTTTCAAAGACAGACTGTTTCAAGTCTTACTCCCCCCGGACAGGAGTCTTCATTGTGCATTTTGTATCCAATCACTATGCAATTTTGGAGATTCATTGTCAATGTGAAGGTATAATGGCTACAATAAACTGACGTGGCCCATCAGAATGTAATACTGGTCTCCCAGGAATGTTTCAAAGACAGACTGTTTCAAGTCTTACTCCCCTCTGACAGGAGTTTTCTTTGTGCATTTTGTATCCAATCACTATGCAATTTTGGAGATTCATTGTCAATGTGATGGTATAATGGCTACAATAAACTGCCGTGGGGCATCAGAATGTAATACTGGTCTCCCAGGAATGTTTCAAAGACAGACTGTTTCAAGTCTTACTCCCCCCGGACAGGAGTCTTCATTGTGCATTTTGTATCCAATCACTATGCAATATTGGAGATTCTTTGTCAATGTGAAGGTATAATGGCTACAATAAACTGCCGTGGGGCATCAGAATGTAATACTGGTCTCCCAGGAATGTTTCAAAGACAGACTGTTTCAAGTCTTACTCCCCCCGGACAGGAGTCTTAATTGTGCACTTTGTATCCAATCACTATGCAATTTTGGAGATTCATTGTCAATGTGAAGGTATAATGGCTACAATAAACTGCCGTGGGGCATCAGAATGTAATACTGGTCTCCCAGGAATGTTTCAAAAACAGACTGTTTCAAGTCTTACTCCCCCCGGACAGGAGTTTTCTTTGTGCATTTTGTATCCAATCACTATGCAATTTTGGAGATTCATTGTCAATGTGAAGGTATAATGGCTACAATAAACTGCTGTGGGTCATCAGAATGTAATACTGGTCTCCCAGGAATGTTTCAAAGACAGACTGTTTCAAGTCTTACCCCCTCGGACAGGAGTTTTCTTTGTGCATTTTGTATCCAATCACTATGCAATTTTGGAGATTCATTGTCAATGTGAAGGTATAATGGCTACAATAAACATCCGTGGGGCATCAGAATGTAATACTCGTCTCCCAGGAATGTTTCAAAGACAGACTGTTTCAAGTCTTACTCCCCCGGACAGGAGTCTTCATTGTGCATTTTGTATCCAATCACTATGCAATTTTGGAGATTCATTGTCAATGTGAAGGTATAATGGCTACAATAAACTGCCGTGGGGCATCAGAATGTAATACTGGTCTCCAAGGAATGTTTCAAAGACAGACTGTTTCAAGCCTTACTCCCCCCCGGACAGGAGTTTTCATTGTGCATTTTGTATCCAATCACTATGCAATTTTGGAGATTCATTGTCAATGTGAAGGTATAATGGCTACAATAAACTTCCGTGGGGCATCAGAATGTAATACTGGTCTCCCAGGAATGTTTCAAAGACAGACTGTTTCAAGTCTTACTCCCCCCGGACAGGAGACTTCATTGTGCATTTTGTATCCAATCACTATGCAATTTTGGAGATTCATTGTCAATGTGAAGGTATAATGGCTACAATAAACTGCCGTGGGGCATAAGAATGTAATACTGGTCTCCCAGGAATGTTTCAAAGACAGACTGTTTCAAGTCTTACTCTCCTCTGACAGGAGTTTTCTTTGTGCATTTTGTATCCAATCACTATGCAATTTTGGAGATTCATTGTCAATGTGATGGTATAATGGCTACAATAAACTGCCGTGGGGCATCAGAATGTAATACTGGTCTCCCAGGAATGTTTCAAAGACAGACTGTTTCAAGTCATACTCCCCCCGGACAGGAGTCTTCATTGTGCATTTTGTATCCAATCACTATGCAATTTTGGAGATTCATTGTCAATGTGAAGGTATAATGGCTACAATAAACTGCCGTGGGGCATCAGAATGTAATACTGGTCTCCCAGGAATGTTTCAAAGACAGACTGTTTCAAGTCTTACTCCCCCCGGACAGGAGTCTTCATTGTGCACTTTGTATCCAATCACATGCAATTTTGGAGATTCATTGTCAGTGTGAAGGTATAATGGCTACAATAAACTGCCGTGGGGCATCAGAATGTAATACTGGTCTCCCAGGAATGTTTCAAAAACAGACTGTTTCAAGTCTTACTCCCCCCGGACAGGAGTTTTCTTTGTGCATTTTGTATCCAATCACTATGCAATTTTGGAGATTCATTGTCAATGTGAAGGTATAATGGCTACAATAAACTGCTGTGGGTCATCAGAATGTAATACTGGTCTCCCAGGAATGTTTCAAAGACAGACTGTTTCAAGTCTTACCCCCTCGGACAGGAGTTTTCTTTGTGCATTTTGTATCCAATCACTATGCAATTTTGGAGATTCATTGTCAATGTGAAGGTATAATGGCTACAATAAACAACCGTGGGGCATCAGAATGTAATACTGGTCTCCCAGGAATGTTTCAAAGACAGACTGTTTCAAGTCTTACTCCCCCCGGACAGGAGTCTTCATTGTACATCTTGTATACAATCACTATGCAATTTTGGAGATTCATTGTCAATGTGAAGGTATAATGGCTACAATAAACTGCCGTGGGGCATCAGAATGTAATACTGGTCTCCCAGGAATGTTTCAAAGACAGACTGTTTCAAGTCTTACTCCCCCCGGACAGGAGTCTTCATTGTGCACTTTGTATCCAATCACATGCAATTTTGGAGATTCATTGTCAATGTGAAGGTATAATGGCTACAATAAACTGCTGTGGGGCATCAGAATGTAATACTGGTCTCCCAGGAATGTTTCAAAGACAGACTGTTTCAAGTCTTACTCCCCCCGGACAGGAGTTTTCTTTGTGCATTTTGTATCCAATCACTATGCAATTTTGGAGATTCATTGTCAATGTGAAGGTATAATGGCTACAATAAACTGCTGTGGGTCATCAGAATGTAATACTGGTCTCCCAGGAATGTTTCAAAGACAGACTGTTTCAAGTCTTACCCCCTCGGACAGGAGTTTTCTTTGTGCATTTTGTATCCAATCACTATGCAATTTTGGAGATTCATTGTCAATGTGAAGGTATAATGGCTACAATAAACTGCCGTGTGGCATCAGAATGTAATACTGGTCTCCCAGGAATGTTTCAAAGACAGACTGTTTCAAGTCTTACCCCCTCGGACAGGAGTTTTCTTTGTGCATTTTGTATCCAATCACTATGCAATTTTGGAGATTCATTGTCAATGTGAAGGTATAATGGCTACAATAAACTGCCATGGGGCATCAGAATGTAATACTGGTCTCCCAGGAATGTTTCAAAGGCAGACTGTTTCAAGTCTTACTCCCCCCGGACAGGAGTCTTCATTGTGCATTTTGTATCCAATCACTATGCAATTTTGGAGATTCATTATCAATGTGAAGGTATAATGGCTACAATAAACTGCCGTGGGGCATCAGAATGTAATACTGGTCTCCCAGGAATGTTTCAAAGACAGACTGTTTCAAGTCTTACTCCCCCCGGACAGGAGTCTTCATTGTGCATTTTGTATCCAATCACTATGCAATTTTGGAGATTCATTGTCAATGTGAAGGTATAATGGCTACAATAAACTGCCTTGGAGCATCAGAATGTAATACTGGTCTCCAGGAATGTTTCAAAGGCAGACTGTTTCATGTCTTACTCCCCCCGGACAGGAGTCTTCATTGTGCATTTTGAATCCAATCACTATGCAATTTTGGAGATTCATTGTCAATGTGAAGGTATAATGGCTACAATAAACTGCCGTGGGGCATCAGAATGTAATACTGGTCTCCCAGGAATGTTTCAGAGCAGACTGTTTAAGTCTTACTCTCCCCGTACTGGAGTCTTCATTGTGCATTTTGTATCCAATCACTATGCAATTTTGGAGATTCATTGTCAATGTGAAAGTATAATGGCTACAATGAACAACCGTGGGGCATCAGAATGTAATACTATTCTCCCAGGAATGTTTCAAAGACAGACTGTTTCAAGTCTTACTCCCCCCGGACAGGAGTCTTCATTGTGCATTTTGTATCCAATCACTATGCAATTTTGGAGATTCATTGTCAATGTGAAGGTATAATGGCTACAATAAACTGCCGTGGGGCATCAGAATGTAATACTGGTCTCCCAGGAATGTTTCAAAGACAGACTGTTTCAAGTCTTACTCTCCTCTGACAGGAGTTTTCTTTGTGCATTTTGTATCCAATCACTATGCAATTTTGGAGATTCATTGTCAATGTGATGGTATAATGGCTACAATAAACTGCCGTGGGGCATCAGAATGTAATACTGGTCTCCCAGGAATGTTTCAAAGACAGACTGTTTCAAGTCATACTCCCCCCGGACAGGAGTCTTCATTGTGCATTTTGTATCCAATCACTATGCAATTTTGGAGATTCATTGTCAATGTGAAGGTATAATGGCTACAATAAACTGCCGTGGGGCATCAGAATGTAATACTGGTCTCCCAGGAATGTTTCAAAGACAGACTGTTTCAAGTCTTACTCTCCTCTGACAGGAGTTTTCTTTGTGCATTTTGTATCCAATCACTATGCAATTTTGGAGATTCATTGTCAATGTGATGGTATAATGGCTACAATAAACTGCCGTGGGGCATCAGAATGTAATACTGGTCTCCCAGGAATGTTTCAAAGACAGACTGTTTCAAGTCATACTCCCCCCGGACAGGAGTCTTCATTGTGCATTTTGTATCCAATCACTATGCAATTTTGGAGATTCATTGTCAATGTGAAGGTATAATGGCTACAATAAACTGCCGTGGGGCATCAGAATGTAATACTGGTCTCCCAGGAATGTTTCAAAGACAGACTGTTTCAAGTCTTACTCCCCCCGGACAGGAGTCTTCATTGTGCACTTTGTATCCAATCACATGCAATTTTGGGGATTCATTGTCAGTGTGAAGGTATAATGGCTACAATAAACTGCCGTGGGGCATCAGAATGTAATACTGGTCTCCCAGGAATGTTTCAAAGACAGACTGTTTCAAGTCTTACTCTCCTCTGACAGGAGTTTTCTTTGTGCATTTTGTATCCAATCACTATGCAATTTTGGAGATTCATTGTCAATGTGATGGTATAATGGCTACAATAAACTGCCGTGGGGCATCAGAATGTAATACTGGTCTCCCAGGAATGTTTCAAAGACAGACTGTTTCAAGTCATACTCCCCCCGGACAGGAGTCTTCATTGTGCATTTTGTATCCAATCACTATGCAATTTTGGAGATTCATTGTCAATGTGAAGGTATAATGGCTACAATAAACTGCCGTGGGGCATCAGAATGTAATACTGGTCTCCCAGGAATGTTTCAAAGACAGACTGTTTCAAGTCTTACTCCCCCCGGACAGGAGTCTTCATTGTGCACTTTGTATCCAATCACATGCAATTTTGGAGATTCATTGTCAGTGTGAAGGTATAATGGCTACAATAAACTGCCGTGGGGCATCAGAATGTAATACTGGTCTCCCAGGAATGTTTCAAAAACAGACTGTTTCAAGTCTTACTCCCCCCGGACAGGAGTTTTCTTTGTGCATTTTGTATCCAATCACTATGCAATTTTGGAGATTCATTGTCAATGTGAAGGTATAATGGCTACAATAAACTGCTGTGGGTCATCAGAATGTAATACTGGTCTCCCAGGAATGTTTCAAAGACAGACTGTTTCAAGTCTTACCCCCTCGGACAGGAGTTTTCTTTGTGCATTTTGTATCCAATCACTATGCAATTTTGGAGATTCATTGTCAATGTGAAGGTATAATGGCTACAATAAACAACCGTGGGGCATCAGAATGTAATACTGGTCTCCCAGGAATGTTTCAAAGACAGACTGTTTCAAGTCTTACTCCCCCCGGACAGGAGTCTTCATTGTACATTTTGTATACAATCACTATGCAATTTTGGAGATTCATTGTCAATGTGAAGGTATAATGGCTACAATAAACTGCCGTGGGGCATCAGAATGTAATACTGGTCTCCCAGGAATGTTTCAAAGACAGACTGTTTCAAGTCTTACTCCCCCCGGACAGGAGTCTTCATTGTGCACTTTGTATCCAATCACATGCAATTTTGGAGATTCATTGTCAATGTGAAGGTATAATGGCTACAATAAACTGCTGTGGGGCATCAGAATGTAATACTGGTCTCCCAGGAATGTTTCAAAGACAGACTGTTTCAAGTCTTACTCCCCCCGGACAGGAGTTTTCTTTGTGCATTTTGTATCCAATCACTATGCAATTTTGGAGATTCATTGTCAATGTGAAGGTATAATGGCTACAATAAACTGCTGTGGGTCATCAGAATGTAATACTGGTCTCCCAGGAATGTTTCAAAGACAGACTGTTTCAAGTCCTACCCCCTCGGACAGGAGTTTTCTTTGTGCATTTTGTATCCAATCACTATGCAATTTTGGAGATTCATTGTCAATGTGAAGGTATAATGGCTACAATAAACTGCCGTGTGGCATCAGAATGTAATACTGGTCTCCCAGGAATGTTTCAAAGACAGACTGTTTCAAGTCTTACGCCCTCGGACAGGAGTTTTCTTTGTGCATTTTGTATCCAATCACTATGCAATTTTGGAGATTCATTTGCCAATGTGAAGGTATAATGGCTACAATAAACTGCCATGGGGCATCAGAATGTAATACTGGTCTCCCAGGAATGTTTCAAAGGCAGACTGTTTCAAGTCTTACTCCCCCCGGACAGGAGTCTTCATTGTGCATTTTGTATCCAATCACTATGCAATTTTGGAGATTCATTATCAATGTGAAGGTATAATGGCTACAATAAACTGCCGTGGGGCATCAGAATGTAATACTGGTCTCCCAGGAATGTTTCAAAGACAGACTGTTTCAAGTCTTACTCCCCCCGGACAGGAGTCTTCATTGTGCATTTTGTATCCAATCACTATGCAATTTTGGAGATTCATTGTCAATGTGAAGGTATAATGGCTACAATAAACTGCCGTGGGGCATCAGAATGTAATACTGGTCTCCAGGAATGTTTCAAAGGCAGACTGTTTCATGTCTTACTCCCCCCGGACAGGAGTCTTCATTGTGCATTTTGAATCCAATCACTATGCAATTTTGGAGATTCATTGTCAATGTGAAGGTATAATGGCTACAATAAACTGCCGTGGGGCATCAGAATGTAATACTGGTCTCCCAGGAATGTTTCAGAGCAGACTCTTTAAGTCTTACTCCCCCCGTACTGGAGTCTTCATTGTGCATTTTGTATCCAATCACTATGCAATTTTGGAGATTCATTGTCAATGTGAAAGTATAATGGCTACAATGAACAACCGTGGGGCATCAGAATGTAATACTATTCTCCCAGGAATGTTTCAAAGACAGACTGTTTCAAGTCTTACTCCCCCCAGACAGGAGTCTTCATTGTGCATTTTGTATCCAATCACTATGCAATTTTGGAGATTCATTGTCAATGTGAAGGTATAATGGCTACAATAAACTGACGTGGCCCATCAGAATGTAATACTGGTCTCCCAGGAATGTTTCAAAGACAGACTGTTTCAAGCCTTACTCCCCTCTGACAGGAGTTTTCTTTGTGCATTTTGTATCCAATCACTATGCAATTTGGGAGATTCATTGTCAATGTGATGGTATAATGGCTACAATAAACTGCCGTGGGGCATCAGAATGTAATACTGGTCTCCCAGGAATGTTTCAAAGACAGACTGTTTCAAGTCTTACTCCCCCCGGACAGGAGTCTTCAATGTGAATTATGTATCCAATCACTATGCAATTTTGGAGATTCATTGTCAATGTGAAGCTATAATGGCTACAATAAACTGCCGTGGGGCATCAGAATGTAATACTGGACTCCCAGGAATGTTTCAAAGACAGACTGTTTCAAGTCTTACTCCCCCCGGACAGGAGTCTTCATTGTGCACTTTGTATCCAATCACATGCAATTTTGGAGATTCATTGTCAATGTGAAGGTATAATGGCTACAATAAACTGCCGTGGGGCATCAGAATGTAATACTGGTCTCCCAGGAATGTTTCAAAAACAGACTGTTTCAAGTCTTACTCCCCCCGGACAGGAGTTTTCTTTGTGCATTTTGTATCCAATCACTATGCAATTTTGGAGATTCATTGTCAATGTGAAGGTATAATGGCTACAATAAACTGCTGTGGGTCATCAGAATGTAATACTGGTCTCCCAGGAATGTTTCAAAGACAGACTGTTTCAAGTCTTACCAGCTCGGACAGGAGTTTTCTTTGTGCATTTTGTATCCAATCACTATGCAATTTTGGAGATTCATTGTCAATGTAAAGGTATAATGGCTACAATAAACAACCGTGGGGCATCAGAATGTAATACTGGTCTCCCAGGAATGTTTCAAAGACAGACTGTTTCAAGTCTTACTCCCCCCAGACAGGAGTCTTCATTGTGCATTTTGTATCCAATCACTATGCAAATTTGGAGATTCATTGTCAATGTGAAGGTATAATGGCTACAATAAACTACCGTGGGGCATCAGAATGTAATACTGGTCTCCAAGGAATGTTTCAAAGACAGACTGTTTCAAGTCTTACTCCACCGGACAGGAGTTTTCATTGTGCATTTTGTATCCAATCACTATGCAATTTTGGAGATTCATTGTCAATGTGAAGGTATAATGGCTACAATAAACTTCCGTGGGGCATCAGAATGTAATACTGGTCTCCCAGGAATGTTTCAAAGACAGACTGTTTCAAGTCTTACTCCCCTTGGACAGGAGTTTTCTTTGTGCATTTTGTATCCAACCACTATGCAATTTTGGAGATTCATTGTCAATGTGAAGGTATAATGGCTACAATAAACTGCTGGGGGGCATCAGAATGTAATACTGGTCTCCCAGGAATGTTTCAAAGACAGACTGTTGCAAGTCTTACTCCCCCCGGACAGGACTTTTCTTTGTGCATTTTGTATCCAATCACAATGCAGTTTTGGAGATTCATTGTCAATGTGAAGGTATAATGGCTACAATAAACTGACGTGGCCCATCAGAATGTAATACTGGTCTCCCAGGAATGTTTCAAAGACAGACTGTTTCAAGTCTTACTCCCCTCTGACAGGAGTTTTCTTTGTGCATTTTGTATCCAATCACTATGCAATTTTGGAGATTCATTGTCAATGTGATGGTATAATGGCTACAATAAACTGCCGTGGGGCATCAGAATGTAATACTGGTCTCCCAGGAATGTTTCAAAGACAGACTGTTTCAAGTCTTACTCCCCCCGGACAGGAGTCTTCATTGTGCATTTTGTATCCAATCACTATGCAATTTTGGAGATTCATTGTCAATGTGAAGGTATAATGGCTACAATAAACTGCCGTGGGGCATCAGAATGTAATACTGGTCTCCCAGGAATGTTTCAAAGGCAGACTATTTCAAGGCTTACTCCCCCCGGACAGGAGTCTTCATTGTGCACTTTGTATCAAATCACTATGCAATTTTGGAGATTCATTGTCAATGTGAAGGTATAATGGCTACAATAAACTGCCGTGGGGCATCAGAATGTAATACTGGTCTCCCAGGAATGTTTCAAAGACAGACTGTTTCAAGTCTTACTCCCCCCGGACAGGAGTTTTCTTTGTGCATTTTGTATCCAATCACTATGCAATTTTGGAGATTCATTGTCAATGTGAAGGTATAATGGCTACAATAAACTGCCGTGGGCATCAGAATGTAATACTGGTCTCCCAGGAATGTTTCAAAGACACACTGTTTCAAGTGTAACTCCCCTCGGACAAGAGATTTCTTTGTGCATTTTGTATCCAATCACTATGCAATTTTGGAGATTCATTGTCAATGTGAAGGTATAATGGCTACAATAAACTGCCGTGGGGCATCAGAATGTAATACTGGTCTCCCAGGAATGTTTCAAAGACAGACTGTTTCAAGTCTTACTCCCCCCCGGACAGGAGTCTTCATTGTGCACTTTGTATCCAATCACTATGTGATTTTGGAGACTCATTGTCAATGTGAAGGTGTAATGGCTACAATAAACTGCCATGGGGCATCAGAATGGAATACTGGTCTCCCAGGAATGTTTCAAAGACAGACTGTTTCAAGTCTTACTCCCCCCGGACAGGAGTTTTCTTTGTGCATTTTGTATCCAATCACTATGCAATTTTGGAGATTCATTGTCAATGTGAAGGTATAATGGCTACAATAAACTGCCGTGGGGCATCAGAATGTAATACTGGTCTCCCAGGAATGTTTCAAAGACAGACTGTTTCAAGTCTTACTCCCCCCGGACAGGAGTTTTCTTTGTGCATTTTGTATCCAATCACTATGCAATTTTGGAGATTCATTGTCAATGTGAAGGTATAATGGCTACAATAAACTTCCGTGGGGCATCAGAATGTAATACTGGTCTCCCAGGAATGTTTCAAAGACAGACTGTTTCAAGTCTTACTCCCCTTGGACAGGAGTTTTCTTTGTGCATTTTGTATCCAACCACTATGCAATTTTGGAGATTCATTGTCAATGTGAAGGTATAATGGCTACAATAAACAACCGTGGGGCATCAGAATGTAATACTGGTCTCCCAGGAATGTTTCAAAGACAGACTGTTTCAAGTCTTACTCCCCCCAGACAGGAGTCTTCATTGTGCATTTTGTATCCAATCACTATGCAAATTTGGAGATTCATTGTCAATGTGAAGGTATAATGGCTACAATAAACTACCGTGGGGCATCAGAATGTAATACTGGTCTCCAAGGAATGTTTCAAAGACAGACTGTTTCAAGTCTTACTCCACCGGACAGGAGTTTTCATTGTGCATTTTGTATCCAATCACTATGCAATTTTGGAGATTCATTGTCAATGTGAAGGTATAATGGCTACAATAAACTTCCGTGGGGCATCAGAATGTAATACTGGTCTCCCAGGAATGTTTCAAAGACAGACTGTTTCAAGTCTTACTCCCCTTGGACAGGAGTTTTCTTTGTGCATTTTGTATCCAACCACTATGCAATTTTGGAGATTCATTGTCAATGTGAAGGTATAATGGCTACAATAAACTGCTGTGGGGCATCAGAATGTAATACTGGTCTCCCAGGAATGTTTCAAAGACAGACTGTTGCAAGTCTTACTCCCCCCGGACAGGACTTTTCTTTGTGCATTTTGTATCCAATCACAATGCAGTTTTGGAGATTCATTGTCAATGTGAAGGTATAATGGCTACAATAAACTGACGTGGCCCATCAGAATGTAATACTGGTCTCCCAGGAATGTTTCAAAGACAGACTGTTTCAAGTCTTACTCCCCTCTGACAGGAGTTTTCTTTGTGCATTTTGTATCCAATCACTATGCAATTTTGGAGATTCATTGTCAATGTGATGGTATAATGGCTACAATAAACTGCCGTGGGGCATCAGAATGTAATACTGGTCTCCCAGGAATGTTTCAAAGACAGACTGTTTCAAGTCTTACTCCCCCCGAACAGGAGTCTTCATTGTGCATTTTGTATCCAATCACTATGCAATTTTGGAGATTCATTGTCAATGTGAAGGTATAATGGCTACAATAAACTGCCGTGGGGCATCAGAATGTAATACTGGTCTCCCAGGAATGTTTCAAAGGCAGACTATTTCAAGGCTTACTCCCCCCGGACAGGAGTCTTCATTGTGCACTTTGTATCAAATCACTATGCAATTTTGGAGATTCATTGTCAATGTGAAGGTATAATGGCTACAATAAACTGCCGTGGGGCATCAGAATGTAATACTGGTCTCCCAGGAATGTTTCAAAGACAGACTGTTTCAAGTCTTACTCCCCCCGGACAGGAGTTTTCTTTGTGCATTTTGTATCCAATCACTATGCAATTTTGGAGATTCATTGTCAATGTGAAGGTATAATGGCTACAATAAACTGCCGTGGGCATCAGAATGTAATACTGGTCTCCCAGGAATGTTTCAAAGACACACTGTTTCAAGTGTAACTCCCCTCGGACAAGAGATTTCTTTGTGCATTTTGTATCCAATCACTATGCAATTTTGGAGATTCATTGTCAATGTGAAGGTATAATGGCTACAATAAACTGCCGTGGGGCATCAGAATGTAATACTGGTCTCCCAGGAATGTTTCAAAGACAGACTGTTTCAAGTCTTACTCCCCCCCGGACAGGAGTCTTCATTGTGCACTTTGTATCCAATCACTATGTGATTTTGGAGACTCATTGTCAATGTGAAGGTGTAATGGCTACAATAAACTGCCGTGGGGCATCAGAATGGAATACTGGTCTCCCAGGAATGTTTCAAAGACAGACTGTTTCAAGTCTTACTCCCCCCGGACAGGAGTTTTCTTTGTGCATTTTGTATCCAATCACTATGCAATTTTGGAGATTCATTGTCAATGTGAAGGTATAATGGCTACAATAAACTGCCGTGGGGCATCAGAATGTAATACTGGTCTCCCAGGAATGTTTCAAAGACAGACTGTTTCAAGTCTTACTCCCCCCGGACAGGAGTTTTCTTTGTGCATTTTGTATCCAATCACTATGCAATTTTGGAGATTCATTGTCAATGTGAAGGTATAATGGCTACAATAAACTGCCGTGGGGCATCAGAATGTAATACTGGTCTCCCAGGAATGTTTCAAAGACAGACTGTTTCAAGTCTTACTCCCCCCGGACAGGAGTCTTCATTGTGCATTTTGTATTCAATCACTATGCAATTTTGGAGATTCATTGTCAATGAGAAGGTATAATGGCTACAATAAACTGCCATGGGGCATCAGAATGTAATACTGGTCTCCAAGGAATGTTTCAAAGACAGACTGTTTCAAGTCTTACTCCCCCCGAACAGGAGTCTTCATTGTGCATTTTGTATCCAATCACTATGCAATTTTGGAGATTCATTGTCAATTTGAAGGTATAATGGCTACAATAAACTGCCGTGGGGCATCAGAATGTAATACTGGTCTCCCAGGAATGTTTCAAAGACAGACTATTTCAAGTCTTACTCCCCCCGGACAGGAGTTTTCTTTGTGCATTTTGTATCCAATCACTATGCAATTTTGGAGATTCATTGTCAATGTGAAGCTATAATGGGTACAATAAACTGCCGTGGGGCATCAGAATGTAATACTGGCCTCCCAGGAATGTTTCAAAGACAGACTGTTTCGAGTCTTAGTCCCCCCGGACAGGAGTCTTCATTGTGCATTTTGTATCCAATCACTATGTAATTTTGGAGATTCATTGTCAATGTGAAGGTATAATGGCTACAATAAACTGCCATGGGGCATCAGAATGTAATACTGGTCTCCCAGGCATGTTTCAAAGACAGACTGTTTCAAGTCTTACTCCCCCCGGACAGGAGTCTTCATTGTGCATTTTGTATCCAATCACTATGCAATTTTGGAGATTCATTGTCAATGTGAAGGTATAATGGCTACAATAAACTGCCGTTGGGTATCAGAATGTAATACTGGTCTCCCAGGAATGTTTCAAAGACAGACTGTTTCAAGTCTTACTCCCCCCGGACAGGAGTCTTCATTGTGCACTTTGTAACCAATCACTGTGCATATTTGGAGATTCATTGTCAATGTGAAGGTATAATGGCTACAATAAACTGCCGTGGGGCATCAGAATGTAATACTGGTCTCCCAGGAATGTTTCAAAGACAGACTGTTTCAAGTCTTACTCCCCCCGGATAGGAGTCTTCATTGTGCATTTTGTTTCCAATCACTATGCAATTTTGGAGACTCATTGTCAATGTGAAGGTATAATGGCTACAATAAACTGCCCTGGGGCATCAGAATGTAATACTGGTCTCCCAGGAATGTTTCAAAGACAGACTGTTTCAAGTCTTACTACCCCCGGACAAGAGTCCTCATTGTGCATTTTGTATCCAATCACTATGCAATTTTGGAGATTCATTGTCAATGTGAAGGTATAATGGCTACAATAAACTGCCGTGGGGCATCAGAATGTAATACTGGTCTCCCAGGAATGTTTCAAAGACACACTGTTTCAAGTCTTACTCCCCGCGGACAGGAGTCTTCATTGTGCATTTTGTATCCAATCACTATGCAATTTTGGAGATTCATTGTCAATGTGAAGGTATAATGGCTACAATAAACTGCTGTGGGGCATCAGAATGTAATACTGGTCTCCCAGGAATGTTTCAAAGACAGACTGTTGCAAGTCTTACTCCCCCCGGACAGGACTTTTCTTTGTGCATTTTGTATCCAATCACAATGCAGTTTTGGAGATTCATTGTCAATGTGAAGGTATAATGGCTACAATAAACTGACGTGGCCTATCAGAATGTAATACTGGTCTCCCAGGAATGTTTCAAAGACAGACTGTTTCAAGTCTTACTCCCCTCTGACAGGAGTTTTCTTTGTGCATTTTGTATCCAATCACTATGCAATTTTGGAGATTCATTGTCAATTTGATGGTATAATGGCTACAATAAACTGCCGTGGGGCATCAGAATGTAATACAGGTCTCCCAGGAATGTTTCAAAAAACAGACTGTTTCAAGTCTTACTCCCCCCGGACAGGAGTCTTCATTGTGCATTTTGTATCCAATCACTATGCAATTTTGGAGATTCATTGTCACTGTGAAGGTATAATGGCAACAATAAACTGCCGTGGGGCATCAGAATGTAATACTGGTCTCCCAGGAATGTTTCAAAGGCAGACTATTTCAAGTCTTACTCCCCCCGGACAGGAGTCTTCATTGTGCACTTTGTATCCAATCACTATGCAATTTTGGAGATTCATTGTCAATGTGAAGGTATAATGGCTACAATAAACTGCCGTTGGGCATCAGAATGTAATACTGGTCTCCCAGGAATGTTTCAAAGACAGACTGTTTCAAGTCTTACTCCCACCGGACAGGAGTTTTCTTTGTGCATTTTGTATCCAATCACTATGCAATTTTGGAGATTCATTGTCAATGTGAAGGTGTAATGGCTACAATAAACTGCCGTGGGGCATCAGAATGGAATACTGGTCTCCCAGGAATGTTTCAAAGACACACTGTTTCAAGTGTAACTCCCCTCGGACAAGAGATTTCTTTGTGCATTTTGTATCCAATCACTATGCAATTTTGGAGATTCATTGTCAATGTGAAGGTATAATGGCTACAATAAACTGCCGTGGGGCATCAGAATGTAATACTGGTCTCCCAGGAATGTTTCAAAGACAGACTGTTTCAAGTCTTACTCCCCCCGGACAGGAGTCTTCATTGTGCACTTTGTATCCAATCACTATGTGATTTTGGAGACTCATTGTCAATGTGAAGGTGTAATGGCTACAATAAACTGCCGTGGGGCATCAGAATGTAATACTGGTCTCCCAGGAATGTTTCAAAGACAGACTGTTTCAAGTCTTACTCCCCCCGGACAGGAGTTTTCTTTGTGCATTTTGTATCCAATCACTATGCAATTTTGGAGATTCATTGTCAATGTGAAGGTATAATGGCTACAATAAACTGCCGTGGGGCATCAGAATGTAATACTAGTCTCCCAGGAATGTTTCAAAGACAGACTGTTTCAAGCCTTACTCCCCCCGGACACGAGTTTTCTTTGTGCATTTTGTATCCAATCACTATGCAATTTTGGAGATTCATTGTCAATGTGAAGGTATAATGGCTACAATAAACTGCTGTGGGGCATCAGAATGTAATACTGGTCTCCCAGGAATGTTTCAAAGACAGACTGTTTCAAGTCTTACTCCCCCCGGACAGGAGTCTTCATTGTGCATTTTGTATCCAATCACTATGCAATTTTGGAGATTCATTGTCAATGTGAAGGTATAATGGCTACAATAAACTGCCATGGGGCATCAGAATGTAATACTGGTCTCCAAGGAATGTTTCAAAGACAGACTGTTTCAAGTCTTACTCCCCCCGGACAGGAGTCTTCATTGTGCATTTTGTATCCAATCACTATGCAATTTTGGAGATTCATTGTCAATTTGAAGGTATAATGGCTACAATAAACTGCCGTGGGGCATCAGAATGTAATACTGGTCTCCCAGGAATGTTTCAAAGACAGACTGTTTCAAGTCTTACTCCCCCCGGACAGGAGTTTTCTTTGTGCATTTTGTATCCAATCACTATGCAATTTTGGAGATTCATTGTCAAAGTGAAGCTATAATGGCTACAATAAACTGCCGTTGGGTATCAGAATGTAATACTGGTCTCCCAGGAATGTTTCAAAGACAGACTGTTTCAAGTCTTACTCCCCCCGGACAGGAGTCTTCATTGTGCACTTTGTATCCAATCACTTTGCAATTTTGGAGATTCATTGTCAATGTGAAGGTATAATGGCTACAATAAACTGCCGTGGGGCATCAGAATGTAATACTGGTCTCCCAGGAATGTTTCAAAGACAGACTGTTTCAAGTCTTACTCCCCCCGGATAGGAGTCTTCATTGTGCATTTTGTATCCAATCACTATGCAATTTTGGAGACTCATTGTCAATGTGAAGGTATAATGGCTACAATAAACTGCCCTGGGGCATCAGAATGTAATACTGGTCTTCCAGGAATGTTTCAAAGACAGACTGTTTCAAGTCTTACTACCCCCGGACAGGAGTCCTCATTGTGCATTTTGTATCCAATCACTATGCAATTTTGGAGATTCATTGTCAATGTGAAGGTATAATGGCTACAATAAACTGCCGTGGTCCATCAGAATGTAATACTGGTCTCCCAGGAATGTTTCAAAGACAGACTGTTTCAAGTCGTACTCCCCCCGGACAGGAGTCTTCATTGTGCAGTTTGTATCCAATCACTATGCAATTTTGGAGATTCATTGTCAATGTGAAGGTATAATGGCTACAATAAACTGCCGTGGGGCATCAGAATGTAATACTGGTCTCCCAGGAATGTTTCAAAGACAGACTGTTTCAAGTCTTACTGCCCCCGGACATGAGTCTTCATTGTGCACTTTGTATCCAATCACTATGCAATTTTGGAGATTCATTGTCAATGTGAAGGTATAATGGCTACAATAAACTGCCGTGGGGCATCAGAATGTAATACTGGTCTCCCAGGAATGTTTCAAAGACAGACTGTTTCAAGTCTTACTCCCCCCGGACAGGAGTCTTCATTGTGCATTTTGTATCCAATCACTATGCAATTTTGGAGATTCATTGTCAATGTGAAGGTATAATGGCTACAATAAACTGCCATGGGGCATCAGAATGTAATACTGGTCTCCCAGGAATGTTTCAAAGACAGACTGTTTCAAGTCTTACTCCCCCCGGACAGGAGTCTTCATTGTGCATTTTGTATCCAATCACTATGCAATTTTGGAGATTCATTGTCAATGTGAAGGTATAATGGCTACAATAAACTGCCGTGGGGCATCAGAATGTAATACTGGTCTCCCAGGAATGTTTCAAAGACAGACTGTTTCAAGTCTTACTCCCCCCGGACAGGAGTCTTCATTGTGCACTTTGTATCCAATCACTATGCAATTTTGGAGATTCATTGTCAATGTGAAGGTATAATGGCTACAATAAACTGCCGTGGGGCATCAGAATGTAATACTGGTCTCCCAGGAATGTTTCAAAGACAGACTGTTTCAAGTCTTTCTCCCCCCGGACAGGAGTATTCATTGTGCATTTTGTATCCAATCACTATGCAATTTTGGAGATTCATTGTCAATGTGAAGGTATAAAGGCTACAATAAACTGCCGTGGGGCATCAGAATGTAATACTGGTCTCCCAGGAATGTTTCAAAGACAGACTGTTTCAAGTCTTACTCCCTCCGGACAGGAGTCTTCATTGTGCATTTTGTATCCAATCACTATGCAATTTTGGAGATTCATTGTCAATGTGAAGGTATAATGGCTACAATAAACTGCCGTGGGGCATCAGAATGTAATACTGGTCTCCCAGGAATGTTTCAAAGACAGACTGTTTCAAGTCTTACTCCCCCCGGACAGGAGTCTTCATTGTGCATTTTGTATCCAATCACTATGCAATTTTGGAGATTCATTGTCAATGTGAAGGTATAATGGCTACAATAAACTGCCGTGGGGCATCAGAATGTAATACTGGTCTCCCAGGAATGTTTCAAAGACAGACTGTTTCAAGTCTTACTCCTCCCGGACAGGAGTCTTCATTGTGCATTTTGTATCCAATCACTATGCAATTTTGGAGATTCATTGTCAATGTGAAGGTATAATGGCTACAATAAACTGCCGTGGGGCATCAGAATGTAATACTGGTCTCCCAGGAATGTTTCAAAGACAGACTGTTTCAGTCTTACTCCCCCCGGACAGGAGTCTTCATTGTGCACTTTGTATCCAATCACTATGCAATTTTGGAGATTGATTGTCAATGTGAAGGTATAATGACTACAATAAACTGCCGTGGGGCATCATAATGTAATACTGGTCTCCCAGGAATGTTTCAAAGACACACTGTTTCAAGTCGTACTCCCCCCGGACAGGAGTCTTCATTGTGCATTTTGTATCCAATCACTATGCAATTTTGGAGATTCATTGTCAATGTGAAGGTATAATGGCTACAATAAACTGCCGTGGGGCATCAGAGTGTGATACTGGTCTCCCAGGAATGTTTCAAAGACAGACTGTTTCAAGTCTTACTCCCTCCGGACAGGAGTCTTCATTGTGCATTTTGCATCCAATCACTATGCAATTTTGGAGATTCATTGTCAATGTGAAGGTATAATGGCTACAATAAACTGCCGTGGGGCATCAGAATGTAAAACTGGTCTCCCAGGAATGTTTCAAAGACAGACTGTTTCAAGTCTTACTCCCCCCCGACAGGAGTCTTCATTGTGCATTTTGTATCCAATCACTATGCAATTTTGGAGATTCATTGTCAATGTGAAGGTATAATGGCTACAATAAACTGCCGTGGGGCATCAGAATGTAATACTGGTCTCCCAGGAATGTTTCAAAGACAGACTGTTTCAAGTCTTACTCCCCCCGGACAGGAGTCTTCATTGTGCATTTTGTATCCAATCACTATGCAATTTTGGAGATTCATTGTCAATGTGAAGGTATAATGGCTACAATAAACTGCTGTGGGTCATCAGAATGTAATACTGGTCTCCCAGGAATGTTTCAAAGACAGACTGTTTCAAGTCTTACTTCCCTCGGACAGGAGTTTTCTTTGTGCATTTTGTATCCAATCACTATGCAATTTTGGAGATTCATTGTCAATGTGAAGGTATAATGCCTACAATAAACTGCCGTGGGGCATCAGAATGTAATACTGGTCTCATAGGGATGTTTCAAAGACAGACTGTTTCAAGTCTTACTCCCCCCGGACAGGAGTCTTCATTGTGCATTTTGTATCCAATCACTATGCAATTTTGGAGATTCATTGTCAATGTGAAGGTATAATGGCTACAATAAACTGCCGTGGGGCATCAGAATGTAATACTGGTCTCCCAGGAATGTTTCAAAGACAGACTGTTTCAAGTCTTACTCCCCTCGGACAGGAGTTTTCTTTGTGCATTATGTATCCAATCACTATGCAATTTTGGTGATTCATTGTCAATGTGAAGGTATAATGGCTGCAATAAACTGCTGTGGGGCATCAGAATGTAATACTGGTCTCCCAGGAATGTTTCAAAGACAGACTGTTTCAAGTCTTACTCCCCTCGGACAGGAGCCTTCATTGTGCATTTTGTATCCAATCACAATGCAATTTTGGAGATTCATTGTCAATGTGAAGGTATAATGGCTACAATAAACTGCTGTGGGGCATCAGAATGTAATACTGGTCTCCCAGGAATGTTTCAAAGACAGACTGTTTCTAGGCTTACTCCTCCCGGACAGGAGTCTTCATTGTGCATTTTGTATCCGATCACTATGCAATTTTGGAGATTCATTGTCAATGTGAAGGTATAATGGCTACAATAAACTGCCGTGGGGCATCAGAATGTAATACTGGTCTCCCAGGAATGTTTCAAAGACAGACTGTTTCAAGTCTTACTCCCACCGGACAGGAGTCGTCATTGTGCATTTTGTATCCAATCACTATGCAATTTTGGAGATTCGTTGTCAATGTGAAGGTATAATGGCTACAATAAACTGCCGTGGGGCATCAGAATGTAATACTGGTCTCCCAGGAATGTTTCAAAGACAGACTGTTTCAAGTCTTACTCCCCCCGGACAGGAGTCTTCATTGTGCACTTTGTATCCAATCACTATGCAATTTTGGAGATTCATTGTCAATGTGAAGGTATAATGGCTACAATAAACTGCCGTGGGGCATCAGAATGTAATACTGGTCTCCCAGGAATGTTTCAAAAACAGACTGTTTCAAGTCTTACTCCCCCCGGACAGGAGACTTCATTGTGCACTTTGTATCCAATCACTATGCAATTTTGGAGATTCATTGTCAATGTGAAGGTATAATGGCTACAATAAACTGCTGTGGGGCATCAGAATGTAATACTGGTCTACCAGGAATGTTTCACAGACAGACTGTTGCAAGTCTTACTCCCCCCGGACAGGAGTCTTCATTGTGCACTTTGTATCCAATCACTATGCAATTTTGGAGATTCATTGTCAATGTGAAGGTATAATGGCTACAATAAACTGCCGTGGGGCATCAGAATGTAATACTGGTCTCCCAGGAATGATTCAAACACAGACTGTTTCAAGTCTTACTCCCCCCGGACAGGAGTCTTCATTGTGCATTTTGTATCCGATCACTATGCAATTTTGGAGATTCATTGTCAATGTGAAGGTATAATGTCTACAATAAACTGCCGTGGGGCATCAGAATGTAATACTGGTCTCCCAGGAATGTTTCAAAGACAGACTGTTTCAAGTCTTACTCCCCCCGGACAGGAGTCTTCATTGTGCATTTTGTATCCAATCACTATGCAATTTTGGAGATCCATTGTCAATGTGAAGGTATAATGGCTACAATAAACTGCCGTGGGGCATCAGAATGTAATACTGGTCTCCCAGGAATGTTTCAAAGACAGACTGTTTCAAGTCTTACTCCCCCCGGACAGGAGTCTTCATTGTGCACTTTGTATCAAATCACTATGCAATTTTGGAGATTCATTGTCAATGTGAAGGTATAATGGAACAATAAACTGCCGTGGGGCATCAGAATGTAATACTGGTCTCCCAGGAATGTTTCAAAGACAGACTGTTTCAAGTCTTACTCCCCCCGGACAGGAGTCTTCATTGTGCATTTTGTATCCAATCACTATGCAATTTTGGAGATTCATTGTTAATGTGAAGGTATAATGGCTACAATAAACTGCAGTCTGGCACCAGAATGTAATACTGGATTCCCAGGAATGTTTCAAAGACAGACTGTTTCAAGTCTTACTCCCTCCGGACAGGAGTCTTCATTGTGCATTTTGTATCCAATCACTATGCAATTTTGCAGATTCATTGTCAATGTGAAGGTATAATGGCTACAATAAACTGCCGTGGTGCATCAGAATGTAATACTGGTCTCCCAGGAATGTTTCAAAGACAGACTGTTTCAAGTTTTACCTCCCCCCGGACAGGAGTCTTCATTGTGCATTTTGTATCCAATCACTATGCAATTTTGGAGATTGATTGTCAATGTGAAGGTATAATGGCTACAATAAACTGCCGTGTGGCATCAGAATGTAATACTGGTCTCCCAGGAATGTTTCAAAGACAGACTGTTTCAAGTCTTACTCCCCTCGGACAGGTGTCTTCATTGTGCACTTTGTATCCAATCACTATGCAATTTTGGAGATTCATTGTCAATGTGAAGGTATAATGGCTACAATAAACTGCCGTGGGGCATCAGAATGTAATACTGGTCTCCCAGGAATGTTTCAAAGACAGACTGTTTCAAGTCTTACTCCCCGCGGACAGGAGTCTTCATTGTGCATTTTGTATCCAATCACTATGCAATTTTGGAGATTCATTGTCAATGTGAAGGTATAATGGCTACAATAAATTGCTGTGGGGCATCAGAATGTAATACTGGTCTACCAGGAATGTTTCAAAGACAGACTGTTTCAAGTCTTACTCCCCCCGGACAGGAGTCTTCATTGTGCACTTTGTATCCAATCACTATGCAATTTTGGAGATTCATTGTCAATGTGAAGGTATAATGGCTACAATAAACTGCCGTGGGGCATCAGAATGTAATACTGGTCTCCCAGGAATGTTTCAAAGACAGACTGTTTCAAGTCTTACTCCCCGCGGACAGGAGTCTTCATTGTGCATTTTGTATCCAATCACTATGCAATTTTGGAGATTCATTGTCAATGTGAAGGTATAATGGCTACAATAAATTGCTGTGGGGCATCAGAATGTAATACTGGTCTACCAGGAATGTTTCAAAGACAGACTGTTTCAAGTCTTACTCCCCCCGGACAGGAGTCTTCATTGTGCACTTTGTATCCAATCACTATGCAATTTTGGAGATTCATTGTCAATGTGAAGGTATAATGGCTACAATAAACTGCCGTGGGGCATCAGAATGTAATACTGGTCTCCCAGGTATGATTCAAACACAGACTGTTTCATGTCTTACTCCCCCCGGACAGGAGTCTTCATTGTGCATTTTGTATCCAATCACTATGCAATTTTGGAGATTCATTGTCAATGTGAAGGTATAATGGCTACAATAAACTGCCGTCTGCATCAGAATGTAATACTGGTCTCCCAGGAATGTTTCAAAGACAGACTGTTTCAAGTCTTACTCCCCCCGGACAGGAGTCTTCAATGTGCATTTTGTATCCAATCACTATGCAATTTTGGAGATTCATTGTCAATGTGAAGGTATAATGGCTACAATAAACTGCCGTGGGGCATCAGAATGTAATACTGGTCTCCCAGGAATGTTTCAAAGACAGACTGTTTCAAGTCTTACTCCCCTCGGACAGGTGTCTTCATTGTGCACTTTGTATCCAATCACTATGCAATTTTGGAGATTCATTGTCAATGTGAAGGTATAATGGCTACAATAAACTGCCGTGGGGCATCAGAATGTAATACTGGTCTCCCAGGAATGTTTCAAAGACAGACTGTTTCAAGTCTTACTCCCCGCGGACAGGAGTCTTCATTGTGCATTTTGTATCCAATCACTATGCAATTTTGGAGATTCATTGTCAATGTGAAGGTATAATGGCTACAATAAATTGCTGTGGGGCATCAGAATGTAATACTGGTCTACCAGGAATGTTTCAAAGACAGACTGTTTCAAGTCTTACTCCCCCCGGACAGGAGTCTTCATTGTGCACTTTGTATCCAATCACTATGCAATTTTGGAGATTCATTGTCAATGTGAAGGTATAATGGCTACAATAAACTGCCGTGGGGCATCAGAATGTAATACTGGTCTCCCAGGTATGATTCAAACACAGACTGTTTCAAGTCTTACTCCCCCCGGACAGGAGTCTTCATTGTGCATTTTGTATCCGATCACTATGCAATTTTGGAGATTCATTGTCAATGTGAAGGTATAATGGCTACAATAAACTGCCGTCTGCATCAGAATGTAATACTGGTCTCCCAGGAATGTTTCAAAGACAGACTGTTTCAAGTCTTACTCCCCCCGGACAGGAGTCTTCAATGTGCATTTTGTATCCAATCACTATGCAATTTTGGAGATTCATTGTCAATGTGAAGGTATAATGGCTACAATAAACTGCCGTGGGGCATCAGAATGTAATACTGGTCTCCCAGGAATGTTTCAAAGACAGACTGTTTCAAGTCTTACTCCCCCCGGACAGGAGTCTTCATTGTGCACTTTGTATCCAATCACTATGCAATTTTGGAGATTCATTGTCAATGTGAAGGTATAATGGAACAATAAACTGCCGTCTGGCATCAGAATGTAATACTGGTCTCCCAGGAATGTTTCAAAGACAGACTGTTTCAAGTTTTACCTCCCCCCGGACAGGAGCCTTCATTGTGCATTTTGTATCCAATCACTATGCAATTTTGCAGATTCATTGTCAATGTGAAGGTATAATGGCTACAATAAACTGCCGTGTGGCATCAGAATGTAATACTGGTCTCCCAGGAATGTTTCAAAGACAGACTGTTTCAAGTCTTACTCCCCTCGGACAGGTGTCTTCATTGTGCACTTTGTATCCAATCACTATGCAATTTTGGAGATTCATTGTCAATGTGAAGGTATAATGGCTACAATAAACTGCCGTGGGGCATCAGAATGTAATACTGGTCTCCCAGGAATGTTTCAAAGACAGACTGTTTCAAGTCTTACTCCCCGCGGACAGGAGTCTTCATTGTGCATTTTGTATCCAATCACTATGCAATTTTGGAGATTCATTGTCAATGTGAAGGTATAATGGCTACAATAAACTGCCGTGGGGCATCAGAATGTAATACTGGTCTCCCAGGAATGTTTCAAAGACAGACTGTTTCAAGTCTTACTCCCCCCGGACAGGAGTCTTCATTGTGCATTTTGTATCCAATCACTATGCAATTTTGGAGATTCATTGTCAATGTGAAGGTATAATGGCTACAATAAACTGCCGTGGGGCATCAGAATGTAATACTGGTCTCCAAGGAATGTTTCAAAGACAGACTGATTCAAGTCTTACTCCCCCCGGACAGGAGTCTTCATTGTACATTTTGTATCCAATCACTATGCAATTTTGGAGATTCATTGTCAATGTGAAGGTATAATGGCTACAATAAACTGCCGTGGGGCATCAGAATGTAATACTGGTCTTCCAGGAATGTTTCAAAGACAGACTGTTTCAAGTCTTACTCCCCTCGGACAGGAGTTTTCTTTGTGCATTATGTATCCAATCACTATGCAATCTTGGTGATTCATTGTCAATGTGAAGGTATAATGGCTGCAATAAACTGCCGTGGGGCATCAGAATGTAATACTGGTCTCCCAGGAATGTTTCAAAGACAGACTGTTTCAAGTCTTACTCCCCTCGGACAGGAGTCTTCATTGTGCATTTTGTATCCAATCACAATGCAATTTTGGAGATTCATTGTCAATGTGAAGGTATAATGGCTACAATAAACTGCCGTGGGGCATCAGAATGTAATACTGGTCTCCCAGGAATGTTTCAAAGACAGACTGTTTCTAGGCTTACTCCTCCCGGACAGGAGTCTTCATTGTGCATTTTGTATCCAATCACTATGCAATTTTGGAGATTCATTGTCAATGTGAAGGTATAATGGCTACAATAAACTGCCGTGGGGCATCAGAATGTAATACTGGTCTCCCAGGAATGTTTCAAAGACAGACTGTTTCAAGTCTTACTCCCACCGGACAGGAGTCGTCATTGTGCATTTTGTATCCAATCACTATGCAATTTTGGAGATTCATTGTCAATGTGAAGGTATAATGGCTACAATAAACTGCCGTGGGGCATCAGAATGTAATACTGGTCTCCCAGGAATGTTTCAAAGACAGAATGTTTCAAGTCTTACTCCCCTCGGGCAGGTGTCTTCATTGTGCACTTTGTATCCAATCACTATGCAATTTTGGAGATTCATTGTCAATGTGAAGGTATAATGGCTACAATAAACTGCCGTGGGGCATCAGAATGTAATACTGGTCTCCCAGGAATGTTTCAAAGACAGACTGTTTCAAGTCTTACTCCCCGCGGACAGGAGTCTTCATTGTGCATTTTGTATCCAATCACTATGCAATTTTGGAGATTCATTGTCAATGTGAAGGTATAATGGCTACAATAAACTGCCGTGGGGCATCAGAATGTAATACTGGTCTCCCAGGAATGTTTCAAAGACAGACTGTTTCAAGTCTTACTCCCCCCGGACAGGAGTCTTCATTGTGCATTTTGTATCCAATCACTATGCAATTTTGGAGATTCATTGTCAATGTGAAGGTATAATGGCTACAATAAACTGCCGTGGGGCATCAGAATGTAATACTGGTCTCCAAGGAATGTTTCAAAGACAGACTGATTCAAGTCTTACTCCCCCCGGACAGGAGTCTTCATTGTACATTTTGTATCCAATCACTATGCAATTTTGGAGATTCATTGTCAATGTGAAGGTATAATGGCTACAATAAACTGCCGTGGGGCATCAGAATGTAATACTGGTCTTCCAGGAATGTTTCAAAGACAGACTGTTTCAAGTCTTACTCCCCTCGGACAGGAGTTTTCTTTGTGCATTATGTATCCAATCACTATGCAATCTTGGTGATTCATTGTCAATGTGAAGGTATAATGGCTGCAATAAACTGCCGTGGGGCATCAGAATGTAATACTGGTCTCCCAGGAATGTTTCAAAGACAGACTGTTTCAAGTCTTACTCCCCTCGGACAGGAGTCTTCATTGTGCATTTTGTATCCAATCACAATGCAATTTTGGAGATTCATTGTCAATGTGAAGGTATAATGGCTACAATAAACTGCCGTGGGGCATCAGAATGTAATACTGGTCTCCCAGGAATGTTTCAAAGACAGACTGTTTCTAGGCTTACTCCTCCCGGACAGGAGTCTTCATTGTGCATTTTGTATCCAATCACTATGCAATTTTGGAGATTCATTGTCAATGTGAAGGTATAATGGCTACAATAAACTGCCGTGGGGCATCAGAATGTAATACTGGTCTCCCAGGAATGTTTCAAAGACAGACTGTTTCAAGTCTTACTCCCACCGGACAGGAGTCTTCATTGTGCATTTTGTATCCAATCACTATGCAATTTTGGAGATTCATTGTCAATGTGAAGGTATAATGGCTACAATAAACTGCCGTGGGACATCAGAATGTAATACTGGTCTCCCAGGAATGTTTCAAAGACAGACTGTTTCAAGTCTTACTCCCCCCGGACAGGAGTCTTCATTGTGCATTTTGTATCCGATCACTATGCAATTTTGGAGATTGATTGTCAATGTGAAGGTATAATGGCTACAATAAACTGCCGTGGGGCATCAGAATGTAATACTGGTCTCCCAGGAATGTTTCAAAGACAGACTGTTTCAAGTCTTACTCCCACCGGACAGGAGTCGTCATTGTGCATTTTGTATCCAATCACTATGCAATTTTGGAGATTCGTTGTCAATGTGAAGGTATAATGGCTACAATAAACTGCCGTGGGGCATCAGAATGTAATACTGGTCTCCCAGGAATGTTTCAAAGACAGACTGTTTCAAGTCTTACTCCCCCCGGACAGGAGTCTTCATTGTGCACTTTGTATCCAATCACTATGCAATTTTGGAGATTCATTGTCAATGTGAAGGTATAATGGCTACAATAAACTGCCGTGGGGCATCAGAATGTAATACTGGTCTCCCAGGAATGTTTCAAAAACAGACTGTTACAAGTCTTACTCTCCCCGGACAGGAGTCTTCATTGTGCACTTTGTATCCAATCACTATGCAATTTTGGAGATTCATTGTCAATGTGAAGGTATAATGGCTACAATATACTGCTGTGGGGCATCAGAATGTAATACTGGTCTACCAGGAATGTTTCACAGACAGACTGTTGCAAGTCTTACTCCCCCCGGACAGGAGTCTTCATTGTGCACTTTGTATCCAATCACTATGCAATTTTGGAGATTCATTGTCAATGTGAAGGTATAATGGCTACAATAAACTGCCGTGGGGCATCAGAATGTAATACTGGTCTCCCAGGAATGATTCAAACACAGACTGTTTCAAGTCTTACTCCCCCCGTACAGGAGTCTTCATTGTGCATTTTGTATCCGATCACTATGCAATTTTGGAGATTCATTGTCAATGTGAAGGTATAATGGCTACAATAAACTGCCGTGGGGCATCAGAATGTAATACTGGTCTCGCAGGAATGTTTCAAAGACAGACTGTTTCAAGTCTTACTCCCCCCGGACAGGAGTCTTCATTGTGCATTTTGTATCCAATCACTATGCAATTTTGGAGATCCATTGTCAATGTGAAGGTATAATGGCTACAATAAACTGCCGTGGGGCATCAGAATGTAATACTGGTCTCCCAGGAATGTTTAAAAGACAGACTGTTTCAAGTCTTACTCCCCCCGGACAGGAGTCTTCATTGTGCACTTTGTATCCAATCACTATGCAATTTTGGAGATTCATTGTCAATGTGAAGGTATAATGGAACAATAAACTGCCGTGGGGCATCAGAATGTAATACTGGTCTCCCAGGAATGTTTCAAAGACAGACTGTTTCAAGTCTTACTCCCCCCGGACAGGAGTCTTCATTGTGCATTTTGTATCCAATCACTATGCAATTTTGGAGATTCATTGTTAATGTGAAGGTATAATGGCTACAATAAACTGCAGTCTGGCACCAGAATGTAATACTGGATTCCCAGGAATGTTTCAAAGACAGACTGTTTCAAGTCTTACTCCCTCCGGACAGGAGTCTTCATTGTGCATTTTGTATCCAATCACTATGCAATTTTGCAGATTCATTGTCAATGTGAAGGTATAATGGCTACAATAAACTGCCGTGGGGCATCAGAATGTAATACTGGTCTCCCAGGAATGTTTCAAAGACAGACTGTTTCAAGTTTTACCTCCCCCCGGACAGGAGTCTTCATTGTGCATTTTGAATCCAATCACTATGCAATTTTGGAGATTGATTGTCAATGTGAAGGTATAATGGCTACAATAAACTGCCGTGTGGCATCAGAATGTAATACTGGTCTCCCAGGAATGTTTCAAAGACAGAATGTTTCAAGTCTTACTCCCCTCGGACAGGTGTCTTCATTGTGCACTTTGTATCCAATCACTATGCAATTTTGGAGATTCATTGTCAATGTGAAGGTATAATGGCTACAATAAACTGCCGTGGGGCATCAGAATGTAATACTGGTCTCCCAGGAATGTTTCAAAGACAGACTGTTTCAAGTCTTACTCCCCGCGGACAGGAGTCTTCATTGTGCATTTTGTATCCAATCACTATGCAATTTTGGAGATTCATTGTCAATGTGAAGGTATAATGGCTACAATAAATTGCTGTGGGGCATCAGAATGTAATACTGGTCTACCAGGAATGTTTCAAAGACAGACTGTTTCAAGTCTTACTCCCCCCGGACAGGAGTCTTCATTGTGCACTTTGTATCCAATCACTATGCAATTTTGGAGATTCATTGTCAATGTGAAGGTATAATGGCTACAATAAACTGCCGTGGGGCATCAGAATGTAATACTGGTCTCCCAGGTATGATTCAAACACAGACTGTTTCAAGTCTTACTCCCCCCGGACAGGAGTCTTCATTGTGCATTTTGTATCCGATCACTATGCAATTTTGGAGATTCATTGTCAATGTGAAGGTATAATGGCTACAATAAACTGCCGTCTGCATCAGAATGTAATACTGGTCTCCCAGGAATGTTTCAAAGACAGACTGTTTCAAGTCTTACTCCCCCCGGACAGGAGTCTTCAATGTGCATTTTGTATCCAATCACTATGCAATTTTGGAGATTCATTGTCAATGTGAAGGTATAATGGCTACAATAAACTGCCGTGGGGCATCAGAATGTAATACTGGTCTCCCAGGAATGTTTCAAAAACAGACTGTTTCAAGTCTTACTCCCCCCGGACAGGAGTCTTCATTGTGCACTTTGTATCCAATCACTATGCAATTTTGGAGATTCATTGTCAATGTGAAGGTATAATGGAACAATAAACTGCCGTGGGGCATCAGAATGTAATACTGGTCTCCCAGGAATGTTTCAAAGACAGACTGTTTCAAGTCTTACTCCCCCCGGACAGGAGTCTTCATTGTGCATTTTGTATCCAATCACTATGCAATTTTGGAGATTCATTGTTAATGTGAAGGTATAATGGCTACAATAAACTGCAGTCTGGCACCAGAATGTAATACTGGATTCCCAGGAATGTTTCAAAGGCAGACTGTTTCAAGTCTTACTCCCTCCGGACAGGAGTCTTCATTGTGCATTTTGTATCCAATCACTATGCAATTTTGCAGATTCATTGTCAATGTGAAGGTATAATGGCTACAATAAACTGCCGTGGGGCATCAGAATGCAATACTGGTCTCCCAGGAATGTTTCAAAGACAGACTGTTTCAAGTTTTACCTCCCCCCGGACAGGAGTCTTCATTGTGCATTTTGTATCCAATCACTATGCAATTTTGGAGATTCATTGTCAATGTGAAGGTATAATGGCTACAATAAACTGCCGTGTGGCATCAGAATGTAATACTGGTCTCCCAGGAATGTTTCAAAGACAGACTGTTTCAAGTCTTACTCCCCTCGGACAGGTGTCTTCATTGTGCACTTTGTATCCAATCACTATGCAATTTTGGAGATTCATTGTCAATGTGAAGGTATAATGGCTACAATAAACTGCCGTGGGGCATCAGAATGTAATACTGGTCTCCCAGGAATGTTTCAAAGACAGACTGTTTCAAGTCTTACTCCCCGCGGACAGGAGTCTTCATTGTGCATTTTGTATCCAATCACTATGCAATTTTGGAGATTCATTGTCAATGTGAAGGTATAATGGCTACAATAAACCGCCGTCTGCATCAGAATGTAATACTGGTCTCCCAGGAATGTTTCAAAGACAGACTGTTTCAAGTCTTACTCCCCCCAGACAGGAGTCTTCATTGTGCACTTTGTATCCAATCACTATGCAATTTTGGAGATTCATTGTCAATGTGAAGGTATAATGGCTGCAATAAACTGCCGTGGGGCATCAGAATGTAATACTGGTCTCCCAGGAATGTTTCAAAGACAGACTGTTTCAAGTCTTACTCCCCCCGGACAAGAGTCTTCATTGTGTATTTTGTATCCAATCACTATGCAATTTTGGAGATTCATTGTCAATGTGAAGGTATAATGGCTACAATAAACTGCCGTGTGGTATCAGAATGTAATACTGGTCTCCCAGGAATGTTTCAAAGACAGACTGTTTCAAGTCTTACTCCCCCCGGACAGGAGACTTCATTGTGCATTTTGTATCCAATCACTATGCAATTTTGGAGATTCATTGTCAATGTGAAGGTATAATGGCTACAATAAACTGCCGTGGGGCATCAGAATGTAATACTGGTCTCCAAGGAATGTTTCAAAGACAGACTGTTTCAAGTCTTACTCCCCCCGGACAGGAGTTTTCATTGTGCATTTTGTATCCAATCACTATGCAATTTTGGAGATTCATTGTCAATGTGAAGGTATAATGGCTACAATAAACTGCCGTGGGGCATCAGAATGTAATACTGGTCTCCCAGGAATGTTTCAAAGACAGACTGTTTCAAGTCTTACTCCCCCCGGACAGGAGTCTTCATTGTGCATTTTGTATCCAATCACTATGCAATTTTGGAGATTCATTGTCAATGTGAAGGTATAATGGCTACAATAAACTGCCGTGGGGCATCAGAATGTAATACTGGTCTCCAAGGAATGTTTCAAAGACAGACTGATTCAAGTCTTACTCCCCCCGGACAGGAGTCTTCATTGTACATTTTGTATCCAATCACTATGCAATTTTGGAGATTCATTGTCAATGTGAAGGTATAATGGCTACAATAAACTGCCGTGGGGCATCAGAATGTAATACTGGTCTTCCAGGAATGTTTCAAAGACAGACTGTTTCAAGTCTTACTCCCCTCGGACAGGAGTTTTCTTTGTGCATTATGTATCCAATCACTATGCAATCTTGGTGATTCATTGTCAATGTGAAGGTATAATGGCTGCAATAAACTGCCGTGGGGCATCAGAATGTAATACTGGTCTCCCAGGAATGTTTCAAAGACAGACTGTTTCAAGTCTTACTCCCCTCGGACAGGAGTCTTCATTGTGCATTTTGTATCCAATCACAATGCAATTTTGGAGATTCATTGTCAATGTGAAGGTATAATGGCTACAATAAACTGCCGTGGGGCATCAGAATGTAATACTGGTCTCCCAGGAATGTTTCAAAGACAGACTGTTTCTAGGCTTACTCCTCCCGGACAGGAGTCTTCATTGTGCATTTTGTATCCAATCACTATGCAATTTTGGAGATTCATTGTCAATGTGAAGGTATAATGGCTACAATAAACTGCCGTGGGGCATCAGAATGTAATACTGGTCTCCCAGGAATGTTTCAAAGACAGACTGTTTCAAGTCTTACTCCCACCGGACAGGAGTCGTCATTGTGCATTTTGTATCCAATCACTATGCAATTTTGGAGATTCATTGTCAATGTGAAGGTATAATGGCTACAATAAACTGCCGTGGGGCATCAGAATGTAATACTGGTCTCCCAGGAATGTTTCAAAGACAGACTGTTTCAAGTCTTACTCCCCCCGGACAGGAGTCTTCATTGTGCACTTTGTATCCAATCACTATGCAATTTTGGAGATTCATTGTCAATGTGAAGGTATAATGGCTGCAATAAACTGCCGTGGGGCATCAGAATGTAATACTGGTCTCCCAGGAATGTTTCAAAGACAGACTGTTTCAAGTCTTACTCCCCCCGGACAAGAGTCTTCATTGTGTATTTTGTATCCAATCACTATGCAATTTTGGAGATTCATTGTTAATGTGAAGGTATAATGGCTACAATAAACTGCAGTCTGGCACCAGAATGTAATACTGGATTCCCAGGAATGTTTCAAAGGCAGACTGTTTCAAGTCTTACTCCCTCCGGACAGGAGTCTTCATTGTGCATTTTGTATCCAATCACTATGCAATTTTGCAGATTCATTGTCAATGTGAAGGTATAATGGCTACAATAAACTGCCGTGGGGCATCAGAATGCAATACTGGTCTCCCAGGTATGTTTCAAAGACAGACTGTTTCAAGTTTTACCTCCCCCCGGACAGGAGTCTTCATTGTGCATTTTGTATCCAATCACTATGCAATTTTGGAGATTCATTGTCAATGTGAAGGTATAATGGCTACAATAAACTGCCGTGTGGCATCAGAATGTAATACTGGTCTCCCAGGAATGTTTCAAAGACAGACTGTTTCAAGTCTTACTCCCCTCGGACAGGTGTCTTCATTGTGCACTTTGTATCCAATCACTATGCAATTTTGGAGATTCATTGTCAATGTGAAGGTATAATGGCTACAATAAACTGCCGTGGGGCATCAGAATGTAATACTGGTCTCCCAGGAATGTTTCAAAGACAGACTGTTTCAAGTCTTACTCCCCGCGGACAGGAGTCTTCATTGTGCATTTTGTATCCAATCACTATGCAATTTTGGAGATTCATTGTCAATGTGAAGGTATAATGGCTACAATAAACCGCCGTCTGCATCAGAATGTAATACTGGTCTCCCAGGAATGTTTCAAAGACAGACTGTTTCAAGTCTTACTCCCCCCAGACAGGAGTCTTCATTGTGCACTTTGTATCCAATCACTATGCAATTTTGGAGATTCATTGTCAATGTGAAGGTATAATGGCTGCAATAAACTGCCGTGGGGCATCAGAATGTAATACTGGTCTCCCAGGAATGTTTCAAAGACAGACTGTTTCAAGTCTTACTCCCCCCGGACAAGAGTCTTCATTGTGTATTTTGTATCCAATCACTATGCAATTTTGGAGATTCATTGTCAATGTGAAGGTATAATGGCTACAATAAACTGCCGTGTGGTATCAGAATGTAATACTGGTCTCCCAGGAATGTTTCAAAGACAGACTGTTTCAAGTCTTACTCCCCCCGGACAGGAGACTTCATTGTGCATTTTGTATCCAATCACTATGCAATTTTGGAGATTCATTGTCAATGTGAAGGTATAATGGCTACAATAAACTGCCGTGGGGCATCAGAATGTAATACTGGTCTCCAAGGAATGTTTCAAAGACAGACTGTTTCAAGTCTTACTCCCCCCGGACAGGAGTTTTCATTGTGCATTTTGTATCCAATCACTATGCAATTTTGGAGATTCATTGTCAATGTGAAGGTATAATGGCTACAATAAACTGCCGTGGGGCATCAGAATGTAATACTGGTCTCCCAGGAATGTTTCAAAGACAGACTGTTTCAAGTCTTACTCCCCCCGGACAGGAGTCTTCATTGTGCATTTTGTATCCAATCACTATGCAATTTTGGAGATTCATTGTCAATGTGAAGGTATAATGGCTACAATAAACTGCCGTGGGGCATCAGAATGTAATACTGGTCTCCAAGGAATGTTTCAAAGACAGACTGATTCAAGTCTTACTCCCCCCGGACAGGAGTCTTCATTGTACATTTTGTATCCAATCACTATGCAATTTTGGAGATTCATTGTCAATGTGAAGGTATAATGGCTACAATAAACTGCCGTGGGGCATCAGAATGTAATACTGGTCTTCCAGGAATGTTTCAAAGACAGACTGTTTCAAGTCTTACTCCCCTCGGACAGGAGTTTTCTTTGTGCATTATGTATCCAATCACTATGCAATCTTGGTGATTCATTGTCAATGTGAAGGTATAATGGCTGCAATAAACTGCCGTGGGGCATCAGAATGTAATACTGGTGTCCCAGGAATGTTTCAAAGACAGACTGTTTCAAGTCTTACTCCCCTCGGACAGGAGTCTTCATTGTGCATTTTGTATCCAATCACAATGCAATTTTGGAGATTCATTGTCAATGTGAAGGTATAATGGCTACAATAAACTGCCGTGGGGCATCAGAATGTAATACTGGTCTCCCAGGAATGTTTCAAAGACAGACTGTTTCTAGGCTTACTCCTCCCGGACAGGAGTCTTCATTGTGCATTTTGTATCCAATCACTATGCAATTTTGGAGATTCATTGTCAATGTGAAGGTATAATGGCTACAATAAACTGCCGTGGGGCATCAGAATGTAATACTGGTCTCCCAGGAATGTTTCAAAGACAGACTGTTTCAAGTCTTACTCCCACCGGACAGGAGTCGTCATTGTGCATTTTGTATCCAATCACTATGCAATTTTGGAGATTCATTGTCAATGTGAAGGTATAATGGCTACAATAAACTGCCGTGGGGCATCAGAATGTAATACTGGTCTCCCAGGAATGTTTCAAAGACAGACTGTTTCAAGTCTTACTCCCCCCGGACAGGAGTCTTCATTGTGCACTTTGTATCCAATCACTATGCAATTTTGGAGATTCATTGTCAATGTGAAGGTATAATGGCTACAATAAACTGCCGTGGGGCATCAGAATGTAATACTGGTCTCCCAGGAATGTTTCAAAGACAGACTGTTTCAAGTCTTACTCCCCCCGGACAGGAGTCTTCATTGTGCACTTTGTATCCAATCACTATGCAATTTTGGAGATTCATTGTCAATGTGAAGGTATAATGGCTACAATAAACTGCTGTGGGGCATCAGAATGTAATACTGGTCTACCAGGAATGTTTCAAAGACAGACTGTTTCAAGGCTTACTCCCCCCGGACAGGAGTCTTCATTGTGCACTTTGTATCCAATCACTATGCAATTTTGGAGATTCATTGTCAGTGTGAAGGTATAATGGCTACAATAAACTGCCGTGGGGCATCAGAATGTAATACTGGTCTCCCAGGAATGATTCAAAGACAGACTGTTTCAAGTCTTACTCCCCCCGGACAGGAGTCTTCATTGTGCATTTTGTATCCGATCACTATGCAATTTTGGAGATTCATTGTCAATGTGAAGGTATAATGGCTACAATAAACTGCCGTGGGGCATCAGAATGTAATACTGGTCTCCCAGGAATGTTTCAAAGACAGACTGTTTCAAGTCTTACTCCCCCCGGACAGGAGTCTTCATTGTGCATTTTGTATCCAATCACTATGCAATTTTGGAGATTCATTGTCAATGTGAAGGTATAATGGCTACAATAAACTGCCGTGGGGCATCAGAATGTAATATTGGTCTCCCAGGAATGTTTCAAAGACAGACTGTTTCAAGTCTTACTCCCCCCGGACAGGAGTCTTCATTGTGCACTTTGTATCCAATCACTATGCAATTTTGGAGATTCATTGTCAATGTGAAGGTATAATGGAACAATAAACTGCCGTGGGGCATCAGAATGTAATACTGGTCTCCCAGGAATGTTTCAAAGACAGACTGTTTCAAGTCTTACTCCCCCCGGACAGGAGTCTTCATTGTGCATTTTGTATCCAATCACTATGCAATTTTGGAGATTCATTGTCAATGTGAAGGTATAATGGCTACAATAAACTGCCGTCTGGCACCAGAATGTAATACTGGATTCCCAGGAATGTTTCAAAAGACAGACTGTTTCAAGTCTTACTCCCTCCGGACAGGAGTCTTCATTGTGCATTTTGTATCCAATCACTATGCAATTTTGGAGATTCATTGTCAATGTGAAGGTATAATGGCTACAATAAACTGCCGTCTGGCACCAGAATGTAATACTGGATTCCCAGGAATGTTTCAAAAGACAGACTGTTTCAAGTCTTACTCCCTCCGGACAGGAGTCTTCATTGTGCATTTTGTATCCAATCACTATGCAATTTTGGAGATTCATTGTCAATGTGAAGGTATAATGGCTACAATAAACTGCCGTGGGGCATCAGAATGTAATATTGGTCTCCCAGGAATGTTTCAAAGACAGACTGTTTCAAGTCTTACTCCCCCCGGACAGGAGTCTTCATTGTGCACTTTGTATCCAATCACTATGCAATTTTGGAGATTCATTGTCAATGTGAAGGTATAATGGAACAATAAACTGCCGTGGGGCATCAGAATGTAATACTGGTCTCCCAGGAATGTTTCAAAGACAGACTGTTTCAAGTCTTACTCCCCCCGGACAGGAGTCTTCATTGTGCATTTTGTATCCAATCACTATGCAATTTTGCAGATTCATTGTCAATGTGAAGGTATAATGGCTACAATAAACTGCCGTGGGGCATCAGAATGCAATACTGGTCTCCCAGGAATGTTTCAAAGACAGACTGTTTCAAGTCTTACTCCCCTCGGACAGGTGTCTTCATTGTGCACTTTGTATCCAATCACTATGCAATTTTGGAGATTCATTGTCAATGTGAAGGTATAATGGCTACAATAAACTGCCGTGGGGCATCAGAATGTAATACTGGTCTCCCAGGAATGTTTCAAAGACAGACTGTTTCAAGTCTTACTCCCCGCGGACAGGAGTCTTCATTGTGCATTTTGTATCCAATCACTATGCAATTTTGGAGATTCATTGTTAATGTGAAGGTATAATGGCTACAATAAACCGCCGTCTGCATCAGAATGTAATACTGGTCTCCCAGGAATGTTTCAAAGACAGACTGTTTCAAGTCTTACTCCCCCCAGACAGGAGTCTTCATTGTGCACTTTGTATCCAATCACTATGCAATTTTGGAGATTCATTGTCAATGTGAAGGTATAATGGCTGCAATAAACTGCCGTGGGGCATCAGAATGTAATACTGGTCTCCCAGGAATGTTTCAAAGACAGACTGTTTCAAGTCTTACTCCCCCCGGACAAGAGTCTTCATTGTGTATTTTGTATCCAATCACTATGCAATTTTGGAGATTCATTGTCAATGTGAAGGTATAATGGCTACAATAAACTGCCGTGTGGTATCAGAATGTAATACTGGTCTCCCAGGAATGTTTCAAAGACAGACTGTTTCAAGTCTTACTCCCCCCGGACAGGAGACTTCATTGTGCATTTTGTATCCAATCACTATGCAATTTTGGAGATTCATTGTCAATGTGAAGGTATAATGGCTACAATAAACTGCCGTGGGGCATCAGAATGTAATACTGGTCTCCAAGGAATGTTTCAAAGACAGACTGTTTCAAGTCTTACTCCCCCCGGACAGGAGTTTTCATTGTGCATTTTGTATCCAATCACTATGCAATTTTGGAGATTCATTGTCAATGTGAAGGTATAATGGCTACAATAAACTGCCGTGGGGCATCAGAATGTAATACTGGTCTCCCAGGAATGTTTCAAAGACAGACTGTTTCAAGTCTTACTCCCCCCGGACAGGAGTCTTCATTGTGCATTTTGTATCCAATCACTATGCAATTTTGGAGATTCATTGTCAATGTGAAGGTATAATGGCTACAATAAACTGCCGTGGGGCATCAGAATGTAATACTGGTCTCCAAGGAATGTTTCAAAGACAGACTGATTCAAGTCTTACTCCCCCCGGACAGGAGTCTTCATTACATTTTGTATCCAATCACTATGCAATTTTGGAGATTCATTGTCAATGTGAAGGTATAATGGCTACAATAAACTGCCGTGGGGCATCAGAATGTAATACTGGTCTTCCAGGAATGTTTCAAAGACAGACTGTTTCAAGTCTTACTCCCCTCGGACAGGAGTTTTCTTTGTGCATTATGTATCCAATCACTATGCAATCTTGGTGATTCATTGTCAATGTGAAGGTATAATGGCTGCAATAAACTGCCGTGGGGCATCAGAATGTAATACTGGTCTCCCAGGAATGTTTCAAAGACAGACTGTTTCAAGTCTTACTCCCCTCGGACAGGAGTCTTCATTGTGCATTTTGTATCCAATCACAATGCAATTTTGGAGATTCATTGTCAATGTGAAGGTATAATGGCTACAATAAACTGCCGTGGGGCATCAGAATGTAATACTGGTCTCCCAGGAATGTTTCAAAGACAGACTGTTTCTAGGCTTACTCCTCCCGGACAGGAGTCTTCCTTGTGCATTTTGTATCCAATCACTATGCAATTTTGGAGATTCATTGTCAATGTGAAGGTATAATGGCTACAATAAACTGCCGTGGGGCATCAGAATGTAATACTGGTCTCCCAGGAATGTTTCAAAGACAGACTGTTTCAAGTCTTACTCCCACCGGACAGGAGTCGTCATTGTGCATTTTGTATCCAATCACTATGCAATTTTGGAGATTCATTGTCAATGTGAAGGTATAATGGCTACAATAAACTGCCGTGGGGCATCAGAATGTAATACTGGTCTCCCAGGAATGTTTCAAAGACAGACTGTTTCAAGTCTTACTCCCCCCGGACAGGAGTCTTCATTGTGCACTTTGTATCCAATCACTATGCAATTTTGGAGATTCATTGTCAATGTGAAGGTATAATGGCTACAATAAACTGCCGTGGGGCATCAGAATGTAATACTGGTCTCCCAGGAATGTTTCAAAGACAGACTGTTTCAAGTCTTACTCCCCCCGGACAGGAGTCTTCATTGTGCACTTTGTATCCAATCACTATGCAATTTTGGAGATTCATTGTCAATGTGAAGGTATAATGGCTACAATAAACTGCTGTGGGGCATCAGAATGTAATACTGGTCTACCAGGAATGTTTCAAAGACAGACTGTTTCAAGGCTTACTCCCCCCGGACAGGAGTCTTCATTGTGCACTTTGTATCCAATCACTATGCAATTTTGGAGATTCATTGTCAGTGTGAAGGTATAATGGCTATAATAAACTGCCGTGGGGCATCAGAATGTAATACTGGTCTCCCAGGAATGATTCAAAGACAGACTGTTTCAAGTCTTACTCCCCCCGGACAGGAGTCTTCATTGTGCATTTTGTATCCGATCACTATGCAATTTTGGAGATTCATTGTCAATGTGAAGGTATAATGGCTACAATAAACTGCCGTGGGGCATCAGAATGTAATACTGGTCTCCCAGGAATGTTTCAAAGACAGACTGTTTCAAGTCTTACTCCCCCCGGACAGGAGTCTTCATTGTGCATTTTGTATCCAATCACTATGCAATTTTGGAGATTCATTGTCAATGTGAAGGTATAATGGCTACAATAAACTGCCGTGGGGCATCAGAATGTAATATTGGTCTCCCAGGAATGTTTCAAAGACAGACTGTTTCAAGTCTTACTCCCCCCGGACAGGAGTCTTCATTGTGCACTTTGTATCCAATCACTATGCAATTTTGGAGATTCATTGTCAATGTGAAGGTATAATGGAACAATAAACTGCCGTGGGGCATCAGAATGTAATACTGGTCTCCCAGGAATGTTTCAAAGACAGACTGTTTCAAGTCTTACTCCCCCCGGACAGGAGTCTTCATTGTGCATTTTGTATCCAATCACTATGCAATTTTGGAGATTCATTGTCAATGTGAAGGTATAATGGCTACAATAAACTGCCGTCTGGCACCAGAATGTAATACTGGATTCCCAGGAATGTTTCAAAAGACAGACTGTTTCAAGTCTTACTCCCTCCGGACAGGAGTCTTCATTGTGCATTTTGTATCCAATCACTATGCAATTTTGGAGATTCTTTGTCAATGTGAAGGTATAATGGCTACAATAAACTGCCGTCTGGCACCAGAATGTAATACTGGATTCCCAGGAATGTTTCAAAAGACAGACTGTTTCAAGTCTTACTCCCTCCGGACAGGAGTCTTCATTGTGCATTTTGTATCCAATCACTATGCAATTTTGGAGATTCATTGTCAATGTGAAGGTATAATGGCTACAATAAACTGCCGTGGGGCATCAGAATGTAATATTGGTCTCCCAGGAATGTTTCAAAGACAGACTGTTTCAAGTCTTACTCCCCCCGGACAGGAGTCTTCATTGTGCACTTTGTATCCAATCACTATGCAATTTTGGAGATTCATTGTCAATGTGAAGGTATAATGGAACAATAAACTGCCGTGGGGCATCAGAATGTAATACTGGTCTCCCAGGAATGTTTCAAAGACAGACTGTTTCAAGTCTTACTCCCCCCGGACAGGAGTCTTCATTGTGCATTTTGTATCCAATCACTATGCAATTTTGCAGATTCATTGTCAATGTGAAGGTATAATGGCTACAATAAACTGCCGTGGGGCATCAGAATGCAATACTGGTCTCCCAGGAATGTTTCAAAGACAGACTGTTTCAAGTTTTACCTCCCCCCGGACAGGAGTCTTCATTGTGCATTTTGTATCCAATCACTATGCAATTTTGGAGATTCATTGTCAATGTGAAGGTATAATGGCTACAATAAACTGCCGTGTGGCATCAGAATGTAACACTGGTCTCCCAGGAATGTTTCAAAGACAGACTGTTTCAAGTCTTACTCCCCTCGGACAGGTGTCTTCATTGTGCACTTTGTATCCAATCACTATGCAATTTTGGAGATTCATTGTCAATGTGAAGGTATAATGGCTACAATAAACTGCCGTGGGGCATCAGAATGTAATACTGGTCTCCCAGGAATGTTTCAAAGACAGACTGTTTCAAGTCTTACTCCCCGCGGACAGGAGTCTTCATTGTGCATTTTGTATCCAATCACTATGCAATTTTGGAGATTCATTGTCAATGTGAAGGTATAATGGCTACAATAAACTGCCGTCTGCATCAGAATGTAATACTGGTCTCCCAGGAATGTTTCAAAGACAGACTGTTTCAAGTCTTACTCCCCCCAGACAGGAGTCTTCATTGTGCACTTTGTATCCAATCACTATGCAATTTTGGAGATTCATTGTCAATGTGAAGGTATAATGGCTGCAATAAACTGCCGTGGGGCATCAGAATGTAATACTGGTCTCCCAGGAATGTTTCAAAGACAGACTGTTTCAAGTCTTACTCCCCCCAGACAAGAGTCTTCATTGTGTATTTTGTATCCAATCACTATGCAATTTTGGAGATTCATTGTCAATGTGAAGGTATAATGGCTACAATAAACTGCCGTGTGGTATCAGAATGTAATACTGGTCTCCCAGGAATGTTTCAAAGACAGACTGTTTCAAGTCTTACTCCCCCCGGACAGGAGACTTCATTGTGCATTTTGTATCCAATCACTATGCAATTTTGGAGGTTCATTGTCAATGTGAAGGTATAATGGCTACAATAAACTGCCGTGGGGCATCAGAATGTAATACTGGTCTCCAAGGAATGTTTCAAAGACAGACTGTTTCAAGTCTTACTCCCCCCGGACAGGAGTTTTCATTGTGCATTTTGTATCCAATCACTATGCAATTTTGGAGATTCATTGTCAATGTGAAGGTATAATGGCTACAATAAACTGCCGTGGGGCATCAGAATGTAATACTGGTCTCCCAGGAATGTTTCAAAGACAGACTGTTTCAAGTCTTACTCCCCCCGGACAGGAGTCTTCATTGTGCATTTTGTATCCAATCACTATGCAATTTTGGAGATTCATTGTCAATGTGAAGGTATAATGGCTACAATAAACTGCCGTGGGGCATCAGAATGTAATACTGGTCTCCAAGGAATGTTTCAAAGACAGACTGTTTCAAGTCTTACTCCCCCCGGACAGGAGTCTTCATTGTACATTTTGTATCCAATCACTATGCAATTTTGGAGATTCATTGTCAATGTGAAGGTATAATGGCTACAATAAACTGCCTTGGGGCATCAGAATGTAATACTGGTCTTCCAGGAATGTTTCAAAGACAGACTGTTTCAAGTCTTACTCCCCTCGGACAGGAGTTTTCTTTGTGCATTATGTATCCAATCACTATGCAATCTTGGTGATTCATTGTCAATGTGAAGGTATAATGGCTGCAATAAACTGCCGTGGGGCATCAGAATGTAATACTGGTCTCCCAGGAATGTTTCAAAGACAGACTGTTTCAAGTCTTACTCCCCTCGGACAGGAGTCTTCATTGTGCATTTTGTATCCAATCACAATGCAATTTTGGAGATTCATTGTCAATGTGAAGGTATAATGGCTACAATAAACTGCCGTGGGGCATCAGAATGTAATACTGGTCTCCCAGGAATGTTTCAAAGACAGACTGTTTCTAGGCTTACTCCTCCCGGACAGGAGTCTTCATTGTGCATTTTGTATCCAATCACTATGCAATTTTGGAGATTCATTGTCAATGTGAAGGTATAATGGCTACAATAAACTGCCGTGGGGCATCAGAATGTAATACTGGTCTCCCAGGAATGTTTCAAAGACAGACTGTTTCAAGTCTTACTCCCACCGGACAGGAGTCGTCATTGTGTATTTTGTATCCAATCACTATGCAATTTTGGAGATTCATTGTCAATGTGAAGGTATAATGGCTACAATAAACTGCCGTGGGGCATCAGAATGTAATACTGGTCTCCCAGGAATGTTTCAAAGACAGACTGTTTCAAGTCTTACTCCCCCCGGACAGGAGTCTTCATTGTGCACTTTGTATCCAATCACTATGCAATTTTGGAGATTCATTGTCAATGTGAAGGTATAATGGCTACAATAAACTGCCGTGGGGCATCAGAATGTAATACTGGTCTCCCAGGAATGTTTCAAAGACAGACTGTTTCAAGTCTTACTCCCCCCGGACAGGAGTCTTCATTGTGCACTTTGTATCCAATCACTATGCAATTTTGGAGATTCATTGTCAATGTGAAGGTATAATGGCTACAATAAACTGCTGTGGGGCATCAGAATGTAATACTGGTCTACCAGGAATGTTTCAAAGACAGACTGTTTCAAGGCTTACTCCCCCCGGTCAGGAGTCTTCATTGTGCACTTTGTATCCAATCACTATGCAATTTTGGAGATTCATTGTCAGTGTGAAGGTATAATGGCTACAATAAACTGCCGTGGGGCATCAGAATGTAATACTGGTCTCCCAGGAATGATTCAAAGACAGACTGTTTCAAGTCTTACTCCCCCCGGACAGGAGTCTTCATTGTGCATTTTGTATCCGATCACTATGCAATTTTGGAGATTCATTGTCAATGTGAAGGTATAATGGCTACAATAAACTGCCGTGGGGCATCAGAATCTAATACTGGTCTCCCAGGAATGTTTCAAAGACAGACTGTTTCAAGTCTTACTCCCCCCGGACAGGAGTCTTCATTGTGCATTTTGTATCCAATCACTATGCAATTTTGGAGATTCATTGTCAATGTGAAGGTATAATGGCTACAATAAACTGCCGTGGGGCATCAGAATGTAATATTGGTCTCCCAGGAATGTTTCAAAGACAGACTGTTTCAAGTCTTACTCCCCCCGGACAGGAGTCTTCATTGTGCACTTTGTATCCAATCACTATGCAATTTTGGAGATTCATTGTCAATGTGAAGGTATAATGGCTACAATAAACTGCCGTGGGGCATCAGAATGTAATACTGGTCTCCCAGGAATGTTTCAAAGACAGACTGTTTCAAGTCTTACTCCCCCCGGACAGGAGTCTTCATTGTGCATTTTGTATCCAATCACTATGCAATTTTGGAGATTCATTGTCAATGTGAAGGTATAATGGCTACAATAAACTGCCGTCTGGCACCAGAATGTAATACTGGATTCCCAGGAATGTTTCAAAAGACAGACTGTTTCAAGTCTTACTCCCTCCGGACAGGAGTCTTCATTGTGCATTTTGTATCCAATCACTATGCAATTTTGGAGATTCATTGTCAATGTGAAGGTATAATGGCTACAATAAACTGCCGTGGGGCATCAGAATGTAATACTGGTCTCCCAGGAATGTTTCAAAGACAGACTGTTTCAAGTTTTACCTCCCCCCGGACAGGAGTCTTCATTGTGCATTTTGTATCCAATCACTATGCAATTTTGGAGATTCATTGTCAATGTGAAGGTATAATGGCTACAATAAACTGCCGTGGGGCATCAGAATGTAATACTGGTCTCCCAGGAATGTTTCAAAGGCAGACTGTTTCAAGTCTTACTCCCCTCGGACAGGTGTCTTCATTGTGCACTTTGTATCCAATCACTATGCAATTTTGGAGATTCATTGTCAATGTGAAGGTATAATGGCTACAATAAACTGCCGTGGGGCATCAGAATGTAATACTGGTCTCCCAGGATTGTTTCAAAGACAGACTGTTTCAAGTCTTACTCCCCGCGGACAGGAGTCTTCATTGTGCACTTTGTATCCAATCACTATGCAATTTTGGAGATTCATTGTCAATGTGAAGGTATAATGGCTACAATAAACTGCCGTGGGGCATCAGAATGTAATACTGGTCTCCCAGGAATGTTTCAAAGACAGACTGTTTCAAGTCTTACTCCCCCCGGACAGGAGTCTTCATTGTGCACTTTGTATCCAATCACAATGCAATTTTGGAGTTTCATTGTCAATGTGAAGGTATAATGGCTGCAATAAACTGCCGTGGGGCATCAGAATGTAATACTGGTCTCCCAGGAATGGTTCAAAGACAGACTGTTTCAAGTCTTACTCCCCCCGGACAAGAGTCTTCATTGTGCATTTTGTATCCAATCACTATGCAATTTTGGAAATTCATTGTCAATGTGAAGGTATAATGGCTACAATAAACTGCCATGGGGCATCAGAATGTAATACTGGTCTCCCAGGAATGTTTCAAAGACAGACTGTTTCAAGTCTTACTCCCCCCGGACAGGAGTCTTCATTGTGCATTCTGTATCCAATCACTATGCAATTTTGGAGATTCATTGTCAATGTGAAGGTATAATGGCTACAATAAACTGCCGTGGAGCATCAGAATGTAATACTGGTCTCCCAGGAATGTTTCAAAGACAGACTGTTTCAAGTCTTACTCCCCCCGGACAGGAGTCTTCATTGTGCACTTTGTATCCAATCACTATGCAATTTTGGAGATTCATTGTCAATGTGAAGGTATAATGGCTACAATAAACTGCCGTGGGGCATCAGAATGTAATACTGGTCTCAAAGGAATGTTTCAAAGACAGACTGTTTCAAGTCTTACTCCCCCCGGACAGGAGTCTCCATTGTGCACTTTGTATCCAATCACTATGCAATTTTGGAGATTCATTGTCAATGTGAAGGTATAATGGCTACAATAAACTTCCGTGGGGCATCAGAATGTAATACTGGTCTCCCAGGAATGTTTCAAAGACAGACTGTTTCAAGTCTTACTCCCCCCGGACAGGAGTCTTCATTGTGCATTTTGTATCCAATCACTATGCAATTTTGGAGATTCATTGTCAATGTGAAGGTATAATGGCTACAATAAACTGCCGTGGGGCATCAGAATGTAATACTGGTCTCCCAGGAATGTTTCAAAGACAGACTGTTTCAAGTCTTACTCCCCCCGGACAGGAGTCTTCATTGTGCATTTTGTATCCAATCACTATGCAATTTTGGAGATTCATTGTCAATGTGAAGGTATAATGGCTACAATAAACTGCCATCTGGCACCAGAATGTAATACTGGATTCCCAGGAATGTTTCAAAAGACAGACTGTTTCAAGTCTTACTCCCTCCGGACAGGAGTCTTCATTGTGCATTTTGTATCCAATCACTATGCAATTTTGGAGATTCATTGTCAATGTGAAGGTATAATGGCTACAATAAACTGCCGTGGGACATCAGAATGTAATACTGGTCTCCCAGGAATGTTTCAAAGACAGACTGTTTCAAGTTTTACCTCCCCCCGGACAGGAGTCTTCATTGTGCATTTTGTATCCAATCACTATGCAATTTTGGAGATTCATTGTCAATGTGAAGGTATAATGGCTACAATAAACTGCCGTGGGGCATCAGAATGTAATACTGGTCTCCCAGGAATGTTTCAAAGGCAGACTGTTTCAAGTCTTACTCCCCTCGGACAGGTGTCTTCATTGTGCACTTTGTATCCAATCACTATGCAATTTTGGAGATTCATTGTCAATGTGAAGGTATAATGGCTACAATAAACTGCCGTGGGGCATCAGAATGTAATACTGGTCTCCCAGGAATGTTTCAAAGACACACTGTTTCAAGTCTTACTCCCCGCGGACAGGAGTCTTCATTGTGCACTTTGTATCCAATCACTATGCAATTTTGGAGATTCATTGTCAATGTGAAGGTATAATGGCTACAATAAACTGCCGTGGGGCATCAGAATGTAATACTGGTCTCCCAGGAATGTTTCAAAGACAGACTGTTTCAAGTCTTACTCCCCCCGGACAGGAGTCTTCATTGTGCACTTTGTATCCAATCACTATGCAATTTTGGAGATTCATTGTCAATGTGAAGGTATAATGGCTACAATAAACTGCCGTGGGGCATCAGAATGTAATACTGGTCTCCCAGGAATGTTTCAAAGACAGACTGTTTCAAGTCTTACTCCCCCCGGACAGGAGTCTTCATTGTGCATTTTGTATCCAATCACTATGCAATTTTGGAGATTCTTTGTCAATGTGAAGGTATAATGGCTACAATAAACTGCCGTGGGGCATCAGAATGTAATACTGGTCTCCGAGGAATGTTTCAAAGACAGACTGTTTCAAGTCTTACTCCCCCCGGACAGGAGTCTTCATTGTGCATTTTGTATCCAATCACTATGCAATTTTGGAGATTCATTGTCAATGTGAAGGTATAATGGCTACAATAAACTGCCGTGGAGCATCAGAATGTAATACTGGTCTCCCAGGAATGTTTCAAAGACAGACTGTTTCAAGTCTTACTCCCCCCGGACAGGAGTCTTCATTGTGCACTTTGTATCCAATCACTATGCAATTTTGGAGATTCATTGTCAATGTGAAGGTATAATGGCTACAATAAACTGCCGTCTGCATCAGAATGTAATACTGGTCTCCCAGGAATGTTTCAAAGACAGACTGTTTCAAGTCTTACTCCCCCCGGACAGGAGTCTTCATTGTGCACTTTGTATCCAATCACTATGCAATTCTGGAGATTCATTGTCAATGTGAAGGTATAATGGCTACAATAAACTGCCGTGGGGCATCAGAATGTAATACTGGTCTCCCAGGAATGTTTCAAAGACAGACTGTTTCAAGTCTTACTCCCCCCGGACAGGAGTCTTCATTGTGCATTTTGTATCCAATCACTATGCAATTTTGCAGATTCATTGTCAATGTGAAGGTATAATGGCTACAATAAACTGCCGTGGGGCATCAGAATGTGATACTGGTCTCCCAGGAATGTTTCAAAAAACAGACTGTTTCAAGTCTTACTCCCCCCGGACAGGAGTCTTCATTGTGCATTTTGTATCCAATCACTATGCAATTTTGGAGATTCATTGTCAATGTGAAGGTACAATGGCTACAATAAACTGCCGTGGGGCATCAGAATGTAATACTGGTCTCCCAGGAATGTTTCAAAGACAGACTGTTTCAAGTCTTACTCCCCCCGGACAGGAGTCTTCATTGTGCAATTTGTATCCAATCACTATGCAATTTTGGAGATTCATTGTCAATGTGAAGGTATAATGGCTACAATAAACTGCCGTGGGGCATCAGAATGTAATACTGGTCTCCCAGGAATGTTTCAAAGACAGACTGTTTCAAGTCTTACTCCCCCCGGACAGGAGTCTTCATTGTGCATTCTGTATCCAATCACTATGCAATTTTGGAGATTCATTGTCAATGTGAAGGTATAATGGCTACAATAAACTGCCGTGGGGCATCAGAATGTAATACTGGTCTCCCAGGAATGTTTCAAAGACAGACTGTTTCAAGTCTTACTCCACCCGGACATGAGTCTTCATTGTGCATTTTGTATCCAATCACTATGCAATTTTGGAGATTCATTGTCAATGTGAAGGTATAATGGCTACAATAAACTGCCGTGGGGCATCAGAATGTGATACTGGTCTCCCAGGAATGTTTCAAAGACAGACTGTTTCAAGTCTTACTCCCGCCGGACAGGAGTCCTCATTGTGCATTTTGTATCCAATCACTATGCAATTTTGGAGATTCATTGTCAATGTGAAGGTACAATGGCTACAATAAACTGCCGTGGGGCATCAGAATGTAATACTGGTCTCCCAGGAATGTTTCAAAGACAGACTGTTTCAAGTCTTACTCCCCCCGGACAGGAGTCTTCATTGTGCATTTTGTATCCAATCACTATGCAATTTTGGAGATTCATTGTCAATGTGAAGGTATAGTGGCTACAATAAACTGCCGTCTGGCACCAGAATGTAATACTGGATTCCCAGAAATGTTTCAAAAGACAGACTGTTTCAAGTCTTACTCCCTCCGGACAGGAGTCTTCATTGTGCATTTTGTATCCAATCACTATGCAATTTTGGAGATTCATTGTCAATGTGAAGGTATAATGGCTACAATAAACTGCCGTGGGGCATCAGAATGTAATACTGGTCTCCCAGGAATGTTTCAAAGACAGACTGTTTCAAGTTTTACCTCCCCCCGGACAGGAGTCTTCATTGTGCATTTTGTATCCAATCACTATGCAATTTTGGAGATTCATTGTCAATGTGAAGGTATAATGGCTACAATAAACTGCCGTGGGGCATCAGAATGTAATACTGGTCTCCCAGGAATGTTTCAAAGGCAGACTGTTTCAAGTCTTACTCCCCTCGGACAGGTGTCTTCATTGTGCATTTTGTATCCAATCACTATGCAATTTTGCAGATTCATTGTCAGTGTGAAGGTATAATGGCTACAATAAACAGCCGTGGGGCGTCAGAATGTAATACTGGTCTTCCAGGAATGTTTCAAAGACAGACTGTTTCAAGTCTTACTCCCCTCGGACAGGAGTTTTCTTTGTGCATTATGTATCCAATCACTATGCAATCTTGGTGATTCATTGTCAATGTGAAGGTATAATGGCTGCAATAAACTGCCGTGGGGCATCAGAATGTAATACTGGTCTCCCAGGAATGTTTCAAAGACAGACTGTTTCAAGTCTTACTCCCCTCGGACAGGAGTCTTCATTGTGCATTTTGTATCCAATCACAATGCAATTTTGGAGATTCATTGTCAATGTGAAGGTATAATGGCTACAATAAACTGCCGTGGGGCATCAGAATGTAATACTGGTCTCCCAGGAATGTTTCAAAGACAGACTGTTTCTAGGCTTACTCCTCCCGGACAGGAGTCTTCATTGTGCATTTTGTATCCAATCACTATGCAATTTTGGAGATTCATTGTCAATGTGAAGGTATAATGGCTACAATAAACTGCCGTGGGGCATCAGAATGTAATACTGGTCTCCCAGGAATGTTTCAAAGACAGACTGTTTCAAGTCTTACTCCCACCGGACAGGAGTCGTCATTGTGCATTTTGTATCCAATCACTATGCAATTTTGGAGATTCATTGTCAATGTGAAGGTATAATGGCTACAATAAACTGCCGTGGGGCATCAGAATGTAATACTGGTCTCCCAGGAATGTTTCAAAGACAGACTGTTTCAAGTCTTACTCCCCCCGGACAGGAGTCTTCATTGTGCACTTTGTATCCAATCACTATGCAATTTTGGAGATTCATTGTCAATGTGAAGGTATAATGGCTACAATAAACTGCCGTGGGGCATCAGAATGTAATACTGGTCTCCCAGGAATGTTTCAAAGACAGACTGTTTCAAGTCTTACTCCCCCCGGACAGGAGTCTTCATTGTGCACTTTGTATCCAATCACTATGCAATTTTGGAGATTCATTGTCAATGTGAAGGTATAATGGAACAATAAACTGCCGTGGGGCATCAGAATGTAATACTGGTCTCCCAGGAATGTTTCAAAGACAGACTGTTTCAAGTCTTACTCCCCCCGGACAGGAGTCTTCATTGTGCATTTTGTATCCAATCACTATGCAATTTTGGAGATTCATTGTTAATGTGAAGGTATAATGGCTACAATAAACTGCAGTCTGGCACCAGAATGTAATACTGGATTCCCAGGAAAGTTTCAAAGACAGACTGTTTCAAGTCTTACTCCCTCCGGACAGGAGTCTTCATTGTGCATTTTGTATCCAATCACTATGCAATTTTGCAGATTCATTGTCAATGTGAAGGTATAATGGCTACAATAAACTGCCGTGGGGCATCAGAATGTAATACTGGTCTCCCAGGAATGTTTCAAAGACAGACTGTTTCAAGTTTTACCTCCCCCCGGACAGGAGTCTTCATTGTGCATTTTGTATCCAATCACTATGCAATTTTGGAGATTGATTGTCAATGTGAAGGTATAATGGCTACAATAAACTGCCGTGTGGCATCAGAATGTAATACTGGTCTCCCAGGAATGTTTCAAAGACAGAATGTTTCAAGTCTTACTCCCCTCGGACAGGTGTCTTCATTGTGCACTTTGTATCCAATCACTATGCAATTTTGGAGATTCATTGTCAATGTGAAGGTATAATGGCTACAATAAACTGCCGTGGGGCATCAGAATGTAATACTGGTCTCCCAGGAATGTTTCAAAGACAGACTGTTTCAAGTCTTACTCCCCGCGGACAGGAGTCTTCATTGTGCATTTTGTATCCAATCACTATGCAATTTTGGAGATTCATTGTCAATGTGAAGGTATAATGGCTACAATAAATTGCTGTGGGGCATCAGAATGTAATACTGGTCTACCAGGAATGTTTCAAAGACAGACTGTTTCAAGTCTTACTCCCCCCGGACAGGAGTCTTCATTGTGCATTTTGTATCCAATCACTATGCAATTTTGGAGATTCATTGTTAATGTGAAGGTATAATGGCTACAATAAACTGCAGTCTGGCACCAGAATGTAATACTGGATTCCCAGGAATGTTTCAAAGGCAGACTGTTTCAAGTCTTACTCCCTCCGGACAGGAGTCTTCATTGTGCATTTTGTATCCAATCACTATGCAATTTTGCAGATTCATTGTCAATGTGAAGGTATAATGGCTACAATAAACTGCCGTGGGGCATCAGAATGCAATACTGGTCTCCCAGGAATGTTTCAAAGACAGACTGTTTCAAGTTTTACCTCCCCCCGGACAGGAGTCTTCATTGTGCATTTTGTATCCAATCACTATGCAATTTTGGAGATTCATTGTCAATGTGAAGGTATAATGGCTACAATAAACTGCCGTGTGGCATCAGAATGTAATACTGGTCTCCCAGGAATGTTTCAAAGACAGACTGTTTCAAGTCTTACTCCCCTCGGACAGGTGTCTTCATTGTGCACTTTGTATCCAATCACTATGCAATTTTGGAGATTCATTGTCAATGTGAAGGTATAATGGCTACAATAAACTGCCGTGGGGCATCAGAATGTAATACTGGTCTCCCAGGAATGTTTCAAAGACAGACTGTTTCAAGTCTTACTCCCCGCGGACAGGAGTCTTCATTGTGCATTTTGTATCCAATCACTATGCAATTTTGGAGATTCATTGTCAATGTGAAGGTATAATGGCTACAATAAACCGCCGTCTGCATCAGAATGTAATACTGGTCTCCCAGGAATGTTTCAAAGACAGACTGTTTCAAGTCTTACTCCCCCCAGACAGGAGTCTTCATTGTGCACTTTGTATCCAATCACTATGCAATTTTGGAGATTCATTGTCAATGTGAAGGTATAATGGCTGCAATAAACTGCCGTGGGGCATCAGAATGTAATACTGGTCTCCCAGGAATGTTTCAAAGACAGACTGTTTCAAGTCTTACTCCCCCCGGACAAGAGTCTTCATTGTGTATTTTGTATCCAATCACTATGCAATTTTGGAGATTCATTGTCAATGTGAAGGTATAATGGCTACAATAAACTGCCGTGTGGTATCAGAATGTAATACTGGTCTCCCAGGAATGTTTCAAAGACAGACTGTTTCAAGTCTTACTCCCCCCGGACAGGAGACTTCATTGTGCATTTTGTATCCAATCACTATGCAATTTTGGAGATTCATTGTCAATGTGAAGGTATAATGGCTACAATAAACTGCCGTGGGGCATCAGAATGTAATACTGGTCTCCAAGGAATGTTTCAAAGACAGACTGTTTCAAGTCTTACTCCCCCCGGACAGGAGTTTTCATTGTGCATTTTGTATCCAATCACTATGCAATTTTGGAGATTCATTGTCAATGTGAAGGTATAATGGCTACAATAAACTGCCGTGGGGCATCAGAATGTAATACTGGTCTCCCAGGAATGTTTCAAAGACAGACTGTTTCAAGTCTTACTCCCCCCGGACAGGAGTCTTCATTGTGCATTTTGTATCCAATCACTATGCAATTTTGGAGATTCATTGTCAATGTGAAGGTATAATGGCTACAATAAACTGCCGTGGGGCATCAGAATGTAATACTGGTCTCCAAGGAATGTTTCAAAGACAGACTGATTCAAGTCTTACTCCCCCCGGACAGGAGTCTTCATTGTACATTTTGTATCCAATCACTATGCAATTTTGGAGATTCATTGTCAATGTGAAGGTATAATGGCTACAATAAACTGCCGTGGGGCATCAGAATGTAATACTGGTCTTCCAGGAATGTTTCAAAGACAGACTGTTTCAAGTCTTACTCCCCTCGGACAGGAGTTTTCTTTGTGCATTATGTATCCAATCACTATGCAATCTTGGTGATTCATTGTCAATGTGAAGGTATAATGGCTGCAATAAACTGCCGTGGGGCATCAGAATGTAATACTGGTCTCCCAGGAATGTTTCAAAGACAGACTGTTTCAAGTCTTACTCCCCTCGGACAGGAGTCTTCATTGTGCATTTTGTATCCAATCACAATGCAATTTTGGAGATTCATTGTCAATGTGAAGGTATAATGGCTACAATAAACTGCCGTGGGGAATCAGAATGTAATACTGGTCTCCCAGGAATGTTTCAAAGACAGACTGTTTCTAGGCTTACTCCTCCCGGACAGGAGTCTTCATTGTGCATTTTGTATCCAATCACTATGCAATTTTGGAGATTCATTGTCAATGTGAAGGTATAATGGCTACAATAAACTGCCGTGGGGCATCAGAATGTAATACTGGTCTCCCAGGAATGTTTCAAAGACAAACTGTTTCAAGTCTTACTCCCACCGGACAGGAGTCGTCATTGTGCATTTTGTATCCAATCACTATGCAATTTTGGAGATTCATTGTCAATGTGAAGGTATAATGGCTACAATAAACTGCCGTGGGGCATCAGAATGTAATACTGGTCTCCCAGGAATGTTTCAAAGACAGACTGTTTCAAGTCTTACTCCCCCCGGACAGGAGTCTTCATTGTGCACTTTGTATCCAATCACTATGCAATTTTGGAGATTCATTGTCAATGTGAAGGTATAATGGCTGCAATAAACTGCCGTGGGGCATCAGAATGTAATACTGGTCTCCCAGGAATGTTTCAAAGACAGACTGTTTCAAGTCTTACTCCCCCCGGACAAGAGTCTTCATTGTGTATTTTGTATCCAATCACTATGCAATTTTGGAGATTCATTGTTAATGTGAAGGTATAATGGCTACAATAAACTGCAGTCTGGCACCAGAATGTAATACTGGATTCCCAGGAATGTTTCAAAGGCAGACTGTTTCAAGTCTTACTCCCTCCGGACAGGAGTCTTCATTGTGCATTTTGTATCCAATCACTATGCAATTTTGCAGATTCATTGTCAATGTGAAGGTATAATGGCTACAATAAACTGCCGTGGGGCATCAGAATGCAATACTGGTCTCCCAGGTATGTTTCAAAGACAGACTGTTTCAAGTTTTACCTCCCCCCGGACAGGAGTCTTCATTGTGCATTTTGTATCCAATCACTATGCAATTTTGGAGATTCATTGTCAATGTGAAGGTATAATGGCTACAATAAACTGCCGTGTGGCATCAGAATGTAATACTGGTCTCCCAGGAATGTTTCAAAGACAGACTGTTTCAAGTCTTACTCCCCTCGGACAGGTGTCTTCATTGTGCACTTTGTATCCAATCACTATGCAATTTTGGAGATTCATTGTCAATGTGAAGGTATAATGGCTACAATAAACTGCCGTGGGGCATCAGAATGTAATACTGGTCTCCCAGGAATGTTTCAAAGACAGACTGTTTCAAGTCTTACTCCCCGCGGACAGGAGTCTTCATTGTGCATTTTGTATCCAATCACTATGCAATTTTGGAGATTCATTGTCAATGTGAAGGTATAATGGCTACAATAAACCGCCGTCTGCATCAGAATGTAATACTGGTCTCCCAGGAATGTTTCAAAGACAGACTGTTTCAAGTCTTACTCCCCCCAGACAGGAGTCTTCATTGTGCACTTTGTATCCAATCACTATGCAATTTTGGAGATTCATTGTCAATGTGAAGGTATAATGGCTGCAATAAACTGCCGTGGGGCATCAGAATGTAATACTGGTCTCCCAGGAATGTTTCAAAGACAGACTGTTTCAAGTCTTACTCCCCCCGGACAAGAGTCTTCATTGTGTATTTTGTATCCAATCACTATGCAATTTTGGAGATTCATTGTCAATGTGAAGGTATAATGGCTACAATAAACTGCCGTGTGGTATCAGAATGTAATACTGGTCTCCCAGGAATGTTTCAAAGACAGACTGTTTCAAGTCTTACTCCCCCCGGACAGGAGACTTCATTGTGCATTTTGTATCCAATCACTATGCAATTTTGGAGATTCATTGTCAATGTGAAGGTATAATGGCTACAATAAACTGCCGTGGGGCATCAGAATGTAATACTGGTCTCCAAGGAATGTTTCAAAGACAGACTGTTTCAAGTCTTACTCCCCCCGGACAGGAGTTTTCATTGTGCATTTTGTATCCAATCACTATGCAATTTTGGAGATTCATTGTCAATGTGAAGGTATAATGGCTACAATAAACTGCCGTGGGGCATCAGAATGTAATACTGGTCTCCCAGGAATGTTTCAAAGACAGACTGTTTCAAGTCTTACTCCCCCCGGACAGGAGTCTTCATTGTGCATTTTGTATCCAATCACTATGCAATTTTGGAGATTCATTGTCAATGTGAAGGTATAATGGCTACAATAAACTGCCGTGGGGCATCAGAATGTAATACTGGTCTCCAAGGAATGTTTCAAAGACAGACTGATTCAAGTCTTACTCCCCCCGGACAGGAGTCTTCATTGTACATTTTGTATCCAATCACTATGCAATTTTGGAGATTCATTGTCAATGTGAAGGTATAATGGCTACAATAAACTGCCGTGGGGCATCAGAATGTAATACTGGTCTTCCAGGAATGTTTCAAAGACAGACTGTTTCAAGTCTTACTCCCCTCGGACAGGAGTTTTCTTTGTGCATTATGTATCCAATCACTATGCAATCTTGGTGATTCATTGTCAATGTGAAGGTATAATGGCTGCAATAAACTGCCGTGGGGCATCAGAATGTAATACTGGTCTCCCAGGAATGTTTCAAAGACAGACTGTTTCAAGTCTTACTCCCCTCGGACAGGAGTCTTCATTGTGCATTTTGTATCCAATCACAATGCAATTTTGGAGATTCATTGTCAATGTGAAGGTATAATGGCTACAATAAACTGCCGTGGGGCATCAGAATGTAATACTGGTCTCCCAGGAATGTTTCAAAGACAGACTGTTTCTAGGCTTACTCCTCCCGGACAGGAGTCTTCATTGTGCATTTTGTATCCAATCACTATGCAATTTTGGAGATTCATTGTCAATGTGAAGGTATAATGGCTACAATAAACTGCCGTGGGGCATCAGAATGTAATACTGGTCTCCCAGGAATGTTTCAAAGACAGACTGTTTCAAGTCTTACTCCCACCGGACAGGAGTCGTCATTGTGCATTTTGTATCCAATCACTATGCAATTTTGGAGATTCATTGTCAATGTGAAGGTATAATGGCTACAATAAACTGCCGTGGGGCATCAGAATGTAATACTGGTCTCCCAGGAATGTTTCAAAGACAGACTGTTTCAAGTCTTACTCCCCCCGGACAGGAGTCTTCATTGTGCACTTTGTATCCAATCACTATGCAATTTTGGAGATTCATTGTCAATGTGAAGGTATAATGGCTACAATAAACTGCCGTGGGGCATCAGAATGTAATACTGGTCTCCCAGGAATGTTTCAAAGACAGACTGTTTCAAGTCTTACTCCCCCCGGACAGGAGTCTTCATTGTGCACTTTGTATCCAATCACTATGCAATTTTGGAGATTCATTGTCAATGTGAAGGTATAATGGCTACAATAAACTGCTGTGGGGCATCAGAATGTAATACTGGTCTACCAGGAATGTTTCAAAGACAGACTGTTTCAAGGCTTACTCCCCCCGGACAGGAGTCTTCATTGTGCACTTTGTATCCAATCACTATGCAATTTTGGAGATTCATTGTCAGTGTGAAGGTATAATGGCTACAATAAACTGCCGTGGGGCATCAGAATGTAATACTGGTCTCCCAGGAATGATTCAAAGACAGACTGTTTCAAGTCTTACTCCCCCCGGACAGGAGTCTTCATTGTGCATTTTGTATCCGATCACTATGCAATTTTGGAGATTCATTGTCAATGTGAAGGTATAATGGCTACAATAAACTGCCGTGGGGCATCAGAATCTAATACTGGTCTCCCAGGAATGTTTCAAAGACAGACTGTTTCAAGTCTTACTCCCCCCGGACAGGAGTCTTCATTGTGCATTTTGTATCCAATCACTATGCAATTTTGGAGATTCATTGTCAATGTGAAGGTATAATGGCTACAATAAACTGCCGTGGGGCATCAGAATGTAATATTGGTCTCCCAGGAATGTTTCAAAGACAGACTGTTTCAAGTCTTACTCCCCCCGGACAGGAGTCTTCATTGTGCACTTTGTATCCAATCACTATGCAATTTTGGAGATTCATTGTCAATGTGAAGGTATAATGGAACAATAAACTGCCGTGGGGCATCAGAATGTAATACTGGTCTCCCAGGAATGTTTCAAAGACAGACTGTTTCAAGTCTTACTCCCCCCGGACAGGAGTCTTCATTGTGCATTTTGTATCCAATCACTATGCAATTTTGGAGATTCATTGTCAATGTGAAGGTATAATGGCTACAATAAACTGCCGTGGGGCATCAGAATGTAATACTGGTCTCCCAGGAATGTTTCAAAGACAGACTGTTTCAAGTCTTACTCCCACCGGACAGGAGTCGTCATTGTGTATTTTGTATCCAATCACTATGCAATTTTGGAGATTCATTGTCAATGTGAAGGTATAATGGCTACAATAAACTGCCGTGGGGCATCAGAATGTAATACTGGTCTCCCAGGAATGTCTCAAAGACAGACTGTTTCAAGTCTTACTCCCCCCGGACAGGAGTCTTCATTGTGCACTTTGTATCCAATCACTATGCAATTTTGGAGATTCATTGTCAATGTGAAGGTATAATGGCTACAATAAACTGCCGTGGGGCATCAGAATGTAATACTGGTCTCCCAGGAATGTTTCAAAGACAGACTGTTTCTAGGCTTACTCCTCCCGGACAGGAGTCTTCATTGTGCATTTTGTATCCAATCACTATGCAATTTTGGAGATTCATTGTCAATGTGAAGGTATAATGGCTACAATAAACTGCCGTGGGGCATCAGAATGTAATACTGGTCTCCCAGGAATGTTTCAAAGACAGACTGTTTCAAGTCTTACTCCCACCGGACAGGAGTCGTCATTGTGTATTTTGTATCCAATCACTATGCAATTTTGGAGATTCATTGTCAATGTGAAGGTATAATGGCTACAATAAACTGCCGTGGGGCATCAGAATGTAATACTGGTCTCCCAGGAATGTTTCAAAGACAGACTGTTTCAAGTCTTACTCCCCTCGGACAGGAGTCTTCATTGTGCATTTTGTATCCAATCACAATGCAATTTTGGAGATTCATTGTCAATGTGAAGGTATAATGGCTACAATAAACTGCCGTGGGGCATCAGAATGTAATACTGGTCTCCCAGGAATGTTTCAAAGACAGACTGTTTCTAGGCTTACTCCTCCCGGACAGGAGTCTTCATTGTGCATTTTGTATCCAATCACTATGCAATTTTGGAGATTCATTGTCAATGTGACGGTATAATGGCTACAATAAACTGCCGTGGGGCATCAGAATGTAATACTGGTCTCCCAGGAATGTTTCAAAGACAGACTGTTTCAAGTCTTACTCCCACCGGACAGGAGTTGTCATTGTGTATTTTGTATCCAATCACTTTGCAATTTTGGAGATTCATTGTCAATGTGAAGGTATAATGGCTACAATAAACTGCCGTGGGGCATCAGAATGTAATACTGGTCTCCCAGGAATGTTTCAAAGACAGACTGTTTCAAGTCTTACTCCCCCCGGACAGGAGTCTTCATTGTGCACTTTGTATCCAATCACTATGCAATTTTGGAGATTCATTGTCAATGTGAAGGTATAATGGCTACAATAAACTGCCGTGGGGCATCAGAATGTAATACTGGTCTCCCAGGAATGTTTCAAAGACAGACTGTTTCAAGTCTTACTCCCCCCGGACAGGAGTCTTCATTGTGCACTTTGTATCCAATCACTATGCAATTTTGGAGATTCATTGTCAATGTGAAGGTATAATGGCTACAATAAACTGCTGTGGGGCATCAGAATGTAATACTGGTCTACCAGGAATGTTTCAAAGACAGACTGTTTCAAGGCTTACTCCCCCCGGACAGGAGTCTTCATTGTGCACTTTGTATCCAATCACTATGCAATTTTGGAGATTCATTGTCAGTGTGAAGGTATAATGGCTACAATAAACTGCCGTGGGGCATCAGAATGTAATACTGGTCTCCCAGGAATGATTCAAAGACAGACTGTTTCAAGTCTTACTCCCCCCGGACAGGAGTCTTCATTGTGCATTTTGTATCCGATCACTATGCAATTTTGGAGATTCATTGTCAATGTGAAGGTATAATGGCTACAATAAACTGCCGTGGGGCATCAGAATCTAATACTGGTCTCCCAGGAATGTTTCAAAGACAGACTGTTTCAAGTCTTACTCCCCCCGGACAGGAGTCTTCATTGTGCATTTTGTATCCAATCACTATGCAATTTTGGAGATTCATTGTCAATGTGAAGGTATAATGGCTACAATAAACTGCCGTGGGGCATCAGAATGTAATATTGGTCTCCCAGGAATGTTTCAAAGACAGACTGTTTCAAGTCTTACTCCCCCCGGACAGGAGTCTTCATTGTGCACTTTGTATCCAATCACTATGCAATTTTGGAGATTCATTGTCAATGTGAAGGTATAATGGAACAATAAACTGCCGTGGGGCATCAGAATGTAATACTGGTCTCCCAGGAATGTTTCAAAGACAGACTGTTTCAAGTCTTACTCCCCCCGGACAGGAGTCTTCATTGTGCATTTTGTATCCAATCACTATGCAATTTTGGAGATTCATTGTCAATGTGAAGGTATAATGGCTACAATAAACTGCCGTCTGGCACCAGAATGTAATACTGGATTCCCAGGAATGTTTCAAAAGACAGACTGTTTCAAGTCTTACTCCCTCCGGACAGGAGTCTTCATTGTGCATTTTGTATCCAATCACTATGCAATTTTGGAGATTCATTGTCAATGTGAAGGTATAATGGCTACAATAAACTGCCGTGGGGCATCAGAATGTAATACTGGTCTCCCAGGAATGTTTCAAAGACAGACTGTTTCAAGTTTTACCTCCCCCCGGACAGGAGTCTTCATTGTGCATTTTGTATCCAATCACTATGCAATTTTGGAGATTCATTGTCAATGTGAAGGTATAATGGCTACAATAAACTGCCGTGGGGCATCAGAATGTAATACTGGTCTCCCAGGAATGTTTCAAAGGCAGACTGTTTCAAGTCTTACTCCCGTCGGACAGGTGTCTTCATTGTGCACTTTGTATCCAATCACTATGCAATTTTGGAGATTCATTGTCAATGTGAAGGTATAATGGCTACAATAAACTGCCGTGGGGCATCAGAATGTAATACTGGTCTCCCAGGATTGTTTCAAAGACAGACTGTTTCAAGTCTTACTCCCCGCGGACAGGAGTCTTCATTGTGCACTTTGTATCCAATCACTATGCAATTTTGGAGATTCATTGTCAATGTGAAGGTATAATGGCTACAATAAACTGCCGTGGGGCATCAGAATGTAATACTGGTCTCCCAGGAATGTTTCAAAGACAGACTGTTTCAAGTCTTACTCCCCCCGGACAGGAGTCTTCATTGTGCACTTTGTATCCAATCACAATGCAATTTTGGAGTTTCATTGTCAATGTGAAGGTATAATGGCTGCAATAAACTGCCGTGGGGCATCAGAATGTAATACTGGTCTCCCAGGAATGGTTCAAAGACAGACTGTTTCAAGTCTTACTCCCCCCGGACAAGAGTCTTCATTGTGCATTTTGTATCCAATCACTATGCAATTTTGGAGATTCATTGTCAATGTGAAGGTATAATGGCTACAATAAACTGCCATGGGGCATCAGAATGTAATACTGGTCTCCCAGGAATGTTTCAAAGACAGACTGTTTCAAGTCTTACTCCCCCCGGACAGGAGTCTTCATTGTGCATTCTGTATCCAATCACTATGCAATTTTGGAGATTCATTGTCAATGTGAAGGTATAATGGCTACAATAAACTGCCGTGGAGCATCAGAATGTAATACTGGTCTCCCAGGAATGTTTCAAAGACAGACTGTTTCAAGTCTTACTCCCCCCGGACAGGAGTCTTCATTGTGCACTTTGTATCCAATCACTATGCAATTTTGGAGATTCATTGTCAATGTGAAGGTATAATGGCTACAATAAACTGCCGTGGGGCATCAGAATGTAATACTGGTCTCAAAGGAATGTTTCAAAGACAGACTGTTTCAAGTCTTACTCCCCCCGGACAGGAGTCTCCATTGTGCAATTTGTATCCAATCACTATGCAATTTTTGAGATTCATTGTCAATGTGAAGGTATAATGGCTACAATAAACTTCCGTGGGGCATCAGAATGTAATACTGGTCTCCCAGGAATGTTTCAAAGACAGACTGTTTCAAGTCTTACTCCCCCCGGACAGGAGTCTTCATTGTGCATTTTGTATCCAATCACTATGCAATTTTGGAGATTCATTGTCAATGTGAAGGTATAATGGCTACAATAAACTGCCGTGGGGCATCAGAATGTAATACTGGTCTCCCAGGAATGTTTCAAAGACAGACTGTTTCAAGTCTTACTCCCCCCGGACAGGAGTCTTCATTGTGCATTTTGTATCCAATCACTATGCAATTTTGGAGATTCATTGTCAATGTGAAGGTATAATGGCTACAATAAACTGCCGTCTGGCACCAGAATGTAATACTGGATTCCCAGGAATGTTTCAAAAGACAGACTGTTTCAAGTCTTACTCCCTCCGGACAGGAGTCTTCATTGTGCATTTTGTATCCAATCACTATGCAATTTTGGAGATTCATTGTCAATGTGAAGGTATAATGGCTACAATAAACTGCCGTGGGACATCAGAATGTAATACTGGTCTCCCAGGAATGTTTCAAAGACAGACTGTTTCAAGTTTTACCTCCCCCCGGACAGGAGTCTTCATTGTGCATTTTGTATCCAATCACTATGCAATTTTGGAGATTCATTGTCAATGTGAAGGTATAATGGCTACAATAAACTGCCGTGGGGCATCAGAATGTAATACTGGTCTCCCAGGAATGTTTCAAAGGCAGACTGTTTCAAGTCTTACTCCCCTCGGACAGGTGTCTTCATTGTGCACTTTGTATCCAATCACTATGCAATTTTGGAGATTCATTGTCAATGTGAAGGTATAATGGCTACAATAAACTGCCGTGGGGCATCAGAATGTAATACTGGTCTCCCAGGAATGTTTCAAAGACACACTGTTTCAAGTCTTACTCCCCGCGGACAGGAGTCTTCATTGTGCACTTTGTATCCAATCACTATGCAATTTTGGAGATTCATTGTCAATGTGAAGGTATAATGGCTACAATAAACTGCCGTGGGGCATCAGAATGTAATACTGGTCTCCCAGGAATGTTTCAAAGACAGACTGTTTCAAGTCTTACTCCCCCCGGACAGGAGTCTTCATTGTGCACTTTGTATCCAATCACTATGCAATTTTGGAGATTCATTGTCAATGTGAAGGTATAATGGCTACAATAAACTGCCGTGGGGCATCAGAATGTAATACTGGTCTCCCAGGAATGTTTCAAAGCAGACTGTTTCAAGTCTTACTCCCCCCGGACAGGAGTCTTCATTGTGCATTTTGTATCCAATCACTATGCAATTTTGGAGATTCTTTGTCAATGTGAAGGTATAATGGCTACAATAAACTGCCGTGGGGCATCAGAATGTAATACTGGTCTCCGAGGAATGTTTCAAAGACAGACTGTTTCAAGTCTTACTCCCCCCGGACAGGAGTCTTCATTGTGCATTTTGTATCCAATCACTATGCAATTTTGGAGATTCATTGTCAATGTGAAGGTATAATGGCTACAATAAACTGCCGTGGAGCATCAGAATGTAATACTGGTCTCCCAGGAATGTTTCAAAGACAGACTGTTTCAAGTCTTACTCCCCCCGGACAGGAGTCTTCATTGTGCACTTTGTATCCAATCACTATGCAATTTTGGAGATTCATTGTCAATGTGAAGGTATAATGGCTACAATAAACTGCCGTGGGGCATCAGAATGTAATACTGGTCTCCCAGGAATGTTTCAAAGACAGACTGTTTCAAGTCTTACTCCCCCCGGACAGGAGTCTTCATTGTGCACTTTGTATCCAATCACTATGCAATTCTGGAGATTCATTGTCAATGTGAAGGTATAATGGCTACAATAAACTGCCGTGGGGCATCAGAATGTAATACTGGTCTCCCAGGAATGTTTCAAAGACAGACTGTTTCAAGTCTTACTCCCCCCGGACAGGAGTCTTCATTGTGCATTTTGTATCCAATCACTATGCAATTTTGCAGATTCATTGTCAATGTGAAGGTATAATGGCTACAATAAACTGCCGTGGGGCATCAGAATGTGATACTGGTCTCCCAGGAATGTTTCAAAAAACAGACTGTTTCAAGTCTTACTCCCCCCGGACAGGAGTCTTCATTGTGCATTTTGTATCCAATCACTATGCAATTTTGGAGATTCATTGTCAATGTGAAGGTACAATGGCTACAATAAACTGCCGTGGGGCATCAGAATGTAATACTGGTCTCCCAGGAATGTTTCAAAGACAGACTGTTTCAAGTCTTACTCCCCCCGGACAGGAGTCTTCATTGTGCAATTTGTATCCAATCACTATGCAATTTTGGAGATTCATTGTCAATGTGAAGGTATAATGGCTACAATAAACTGCCGTGGGGCATCAGAATGTAATACTGGTCTCCCAGGAATGTTTCAAAGACAGACTGTTTCAAGTCTTACTCCCCCCGGACAGGAGTCTTCATTGTGCATTCTGTATCCAATCACTATGCAATTTTGGAGATTCATTGTCAATGTGAAGGTATAATGGCTACAATAAACTGCCGTGGGGCATCAGAATGTAATACTGGTCTCCCAGGAATGTTTCAAAGACAGACTGTTTCAAGTCTTACTCCACCCGGACATGAGTCTTCATTGTGCATTTTGTATCCAATCACTATGCAATTTTGGAGATTCATTGTCAATGTGAAGGTATAATGGCTACAATAAACTGCCGTGGGGCATCAGAATGTGATACTGGTCTCCCAGGAATGTTTCAAAGACAGACTGTTTCAAGTCTTACTCCCGCCGGACAGGAGTCCTCATTGTGCATTTTGTATCCAATCACTATGCAATTTTGGAGATTCATTGTCAATGTGAAGGTACAATGGCTACAATAAACTGCCGTGGGGCATCAGAATGTAATACTGGTCTCCCAGGAATGTTTCAAAGACAGACTGTTTCAAGTCTTACTCCCCCCGGACAGGAGTCTTCATTGTGCATTTTGTATCCAATCACTATGCAATTTTGGAGATTCATTCTCAATGTGAAGGTATAGTGGCTACAATAAACTGCCGTCTGGCACCAGAATGTAATACTGGATTCCCAGGAATGTTTCAAAAGACAGACTGTTTCAAGTCTTACTCCCTCCGGACAGGAGTCTTCATTGTGCATTTTGTATCCAATCACTATGCAATTTTGGAGATTCATTGTCAATGTGAAGGTATAATGGCTACAATAAACTGCCGTGGGGCATCAGAATGTAATACTGGTCTCCCAGGAATGTTTCAAAGACAGACTGTTTCAAGTTTTACCTCCCCCCGGACAGGAGTCTTCATTGTGCATTTTGTATCCAATCACTATGCAATTTTGGAGATTCATTGTCAATGTGAAGGTATAATGGCTACAATAAACTGCCGTGGGGCATCAGAATGTAATACTGGTCTCCCAGGAATGTTTCAAAGGCAGACTGTTTCAAGTCTTACTCCCCTCGGACAGGTGTCTTCATTGTGCATTTTGTATCCAATCACTATGCAATTTTGCAGATTCATTGTCAGTGTGAAGGTATAATGGCTACAATAAACTGCCGTGGGGCGTCAGAATGTAATACTGGTCTTCCAGGAATGTTTCAAAGACAGACTGTTTCAAGTCTTACTCCCCTCGGACAGGAGTTTTCTTTGTGCATTATGTATCCAATCACTATGCAATCTTGGTGATTCATTGTCAATGTGAAGGTATAATGGCTGCAATAAACTGCCGTGGGGCATCAGAATGTAATACTGGTCTCCCAGGAATGTTTCAAAGACAGACTGTTTCAAGTCTTACTCCCCTCGGACAGGAGTCTTCATTGTGCATTTTGTATCCAATCACAATGCAATTTTGGAGATTCATTGTCAATGTGAAGGTATAATGGCTACAATAAACTGCCGTGGGGCATCAGAATGTAATACTGGTCTCCCAGGAATGTTTCAAAGACAGACTGTTTCTAGGCTTACTCCTCCCGGACAGGAGTCTTCATTGTGCATTTTGTATCCAATCACTATGCAATTTTGGAGATTCATTGTCAATGTGAAGGTATAATGGCTACAATAAACTGCCGTGGGGCATCAGAATGTAATACTGGTCTCCCAGGAATGTTTCAAAGACAGACTGTTTCAAGTCTTACTCCCACCGGACAGGAGTCGTCATTGTGCATTTTGTATCCAATCACTATGCAATTTTGGAGATTCATTGTCAATGTGAAGGTATAATGGCTACAATAAACTGCCGTGGGGCATCAGAATGTAATACTGGTCTCCCAGGAATGTTTCAAAGACAGACTGTTTCAAGTCTTACTCCCCCCGGACAGGAGTCTTCATTGTGCACTTTGTATCCAATCACTATGCAATTTTGGAGATTCATTGTCAATGTGAAGGTATAATGGCTACAATAAACTGCCGTGGGGCATCAGAATGTAATACTGGTCTCCCAGGAATGTTTCAAAGACAGACTGTTTCAAGTCTTACTCCCCCCGGACAGGAGTCTTCATTGTGCACTTTGTATCCAATCACTATGCAATTTTGGAGATTCATTGTCAATGTGAAGGTATAATGGAACAATAAACTGCCGTGGGGCATCAGAATGTAATACTGGTCTCCCAGGAATGTTTCAAAGACAGACTGTTTCAAGTCTTACTCCCCCCGGACAGGAGTCTTCATTGTGCATTTTGTATCCAATCACTATGCAATTTTGGAGATTCATTGTCAATGTGAAGGTATAATGGCTACAATAAACTGCCGTGGGGCATCAGAATGTAATACTGGTCTCCCAGGTATGATTCAAACACAGACTGTTTCAAGTCTTACTCCCCCCGGACAGGAGTCTTCATTGTGCATTTTGTATCCGATCACTATGCAATTTTGGAGATTCATTGTCAATGTGAAGGTATAATGGCTACAATAAACTGCCGTCTGCATCAGAATGTAATACTGGTCTCCCAGGAATGTTTCAAAGACAGACTGTTTCAAGTCTTACTCCCCCCGGACAGGAGTCTTCAATGTGCATTTTGTATCCAATCACTATGCAATTTTGGAGATTCATTGTCAATGTGAAGGTATAATGGCTACAATAAACTGCCGTGGGGCATCAGAATGTAATACTGGTCTCCCAGGAATGTTTCAAAAACAGACTGTTTCAAGTCTTACTCCCCCCGGACAGGAGTCTTCATTGTGCACTTTGTATCCAATCACTATGCAATTTTGGAGATTCATTGTCAATGTGAAGGTATAATGGAACAATAAACTGCCGTGGGGCATCAGAATGTAATACTGGTCTCCCAGGAATGTTTCAAAGACAGACTGTTTCAAGTCTTACTCCCCCCGGACAGGAGTCTTCATTGTGCATTTTGTATCCAATCACTATGCAATTTTGGAGATTCATTGTTAATGTGAAGGTATAATGGCTACAATAAACTGCAGTCTGGCACCAGAATGTAATACTGGATTCCCAGGAATGTTTCAAAGGCAGACTGTTTCAAGTCTTACTCCCTCCGGACAGGAGTCTTCATTGTGCATTTTGTATCCAATCACTATGCAATTTTGCAGATTCATTGTCAATGTGAAGGTATAATGGCTACAATAAACTGCCGTGGGGCATCAGAATGCAATACTGGTCTCCCAGGAATGTTTCAAAGACAGACTGTTTCAAGTTTTACCTCCCCCCGGACAGGAGTCTTCATTGTGCATTTTGTATCCAATCACTATGCAATTTTGGAGATTCATTGTCAATGTGAAGGTATAATGGCTACAATAAACTGCCGTGTGGCATCAGAATGTAATACTGGTCTCCCAGGAATGTTTCAAAGACAGACTGTTTCAAGTCTTACTCCCCTCGGACAGGTGTCTTCATTGTGCACTTTGTATCCAATCACTATGCAATTTTGGAGATTCATTGTCAATGTGAAGGTATAATGGCTACAATAAACTGCCGTGGGGCATCAGAATGTAATACTGGTCTCCCAGGAATGTTTCAAAGACAGACTGTTTCAAGTCTTACTCCCCGCGGACAGGAGTCTTCATTGTGCATTTTGTATCCAATCACTATGCAATTTTGGAGATTCGTTGTCAATGTGAAGGTATAATGGCTACAATAAACCGCCGTCTGCATCAGAATGTAATACTGGTCTCCCAGGAATGTTTCAAAGACAGACTGTTTCAAGTCTTACTCCCCCCAGACAGGAGTCTTCATTGTGCACTTTGTATCCAATCACTATGCAATTTTGGAGATTCATTGTCAATGTGAAGGTATAATGGCTGCAATAAACTGCCGTGGGGCATCAGAATGTAATACTGGTCTCCCAGGAATGTTTCAAAGACAGACTGTTTCAAGTCTTACTCCCCCCGGACAAGAGTCTTCATTGTGTATTTTGTATCCAATCACTATGCAATTTTGGAGATTCATTGTCAATGTGAAGGTATAATGGCTACAATAAACTGCCGTGTGGTATCAGAATGTAATACTGGTCTCCCAGGAATGTTTCAAAGACAGACTGTTTCAAGTCTTACTCCCCCCGGACAGGAGACTTCATTGTGCATTTTGTATCCAATCACTATGCAATTTTGGAGATTCATTGTCAATGTGAAGGTATAATGGCTACAATAAACTGCCGTGGGGCATCAGAATGTAATACTGGTCTCCAAGGAATGTTTCAAAGACAGACTGTTTCAAGTTTTACCTCCCCCCGGACAGGAGTCTTCATTGTGCATTTTGTATCCAATCACTATGCAATTTTGGAGATTCATTGTCAATGTGAAGGTATAATGGCTACAATAAACTGCCGTGTGGCATCAGAATGTAATACTGGTCTCCCAGGAATGTTTCAAAGACAGACTGTTTCAAGTCTTACTCCCCTCGGACAGGTGTCTTCATTGTGCACTTTGTATCCAATCACTATGCAATTTTGGAGATTCATTGTCAATGTGAAGGTATAATGGCTACAATAAACTGCCGTGGGGCATCAGAATGTAATACTGGTCTCCCAGGAATGTTTCAAAGACAGACTGTTTCAAGTCTTACTCCCCGCGGACAGGAGTCTTCATTGTGCATTTTGTATCCAATCACTATGCAATTTTGGAGATTCATTGTCAATGTGAAGGTATAATGGCTACAATAAACCGCCGTCTGCATCAGAATGTAATACTGGTCTCCCAGGAATGTTTCAAAGACAGACTGTTTCAAGTCTTACTCCCCCCAGACAGGAGTCTTCATTGTGCACTTTGTATCCAATCACTATGCAATTTTGGAGATTCATTGTCAATGTGAAGGTATAATGGCTGCAATAAACTGCCGTGGGGCATCAGAATGTAATACTGGTCTCCCAGGAATGTTTCAAAGACAGACTGTTTCAAGTCTTACTCCCCCCGGACAAGAGTCTTCATTGTGTATTTTGTATCCAATCACTATGCAATTTTGGAGATTCATTGTCAATGTGAAGGTATAATGGCTACAATAAACTGCCGTGTGGTATCAGAATGTAATACTGGTCTCCCAGGAATGTTTCAAAGACAGACTGTTTCAAGTCTTACTCCCCCCGGACAGGAGACTTCATTGTGCATTTTGTATCCAATCACTATGCAATTTTGGAGATTCATTGTCAATGTGAAGGTATAATGGCTACAATAAACTGCCGTGGGGCATCAGAATGTAATACTGGTCTCCAAGGAATGTTTCAAAGACAGACTGTTTCAAGTCTTACTCCCCCCGGACAGGAGTTTTCATTGTGCATTTTGTATCCAATCACTATGCAATTTTGGAGATTCATTGTCAATGTGAAGGTATAATGGCTACAATAAACTGCCGTGGGGCATCAGAATGTAATACTGGTCTCCCAGGAATGTTTCAAAGACAGACTGTTTCAAGTCTTACTCCCCCCGGACAGGAGTCTTCATTGTGCATTTTGTATCCAATCACTACGCAATTTTGGAGATTCATTGTCAATGTGAAGGTATAATGGCTACAATAAACTGCCGTGGGGCATCAGAATGTAATACTGGTCTCCAAGGAATGTTTCAAAGACAGACTGATTCAAGTCTTACTCCCCCCGGACAGGAGTCTTCATTGTACATTTTGTATCCAATCACTATGCAATTTTGGAGATTCATTGTCAATGTGAAGGTATAATGGCTACAATAAACTGCCGTGGGGCATCAGAATGTAATACTGGTCTTCCAGGAATGTTTCAAAGACAGACTGTTTCAAGTCTTACTCCCCTCGGACAGGAGTTTTCTTTGTGCATTATGTATCCAATCACTATGCAATCTTGGTGATTCATTGTCAATGTGAAGGTATAATGGCTGCAATAAACTGCCGTGGGGCATCAGAATGTAATACTGGTCTCCCAGGAATGTTTCAAAGACAGACTGTTTCAAGTCTTACTCCCCTCGGACAGGAGTCTTCATTGTGCATTTTGTATCCAATCACAATGCAATTTTGGAGATTCATTGTCAATGTGAAGGTATAATGGCTACAATAAACTGCCGTGGGGCATCAGAATGTAATACTGGTCTCCCAGGAATGTTTCAAAGACAGACTGTTTCTAGGCTTACTCCTCCCGGACAGGAGTCTTCATTGTGCATTTTGTATCCAATCACTATGCAATTTTGGAGATTCATTGTCAATGTGAAGGTATAATGGCTACAATAAACTGCCGTGGGGCATCAGAATGTAATACTGGTCTCCCAGGAATGTTTCAAAGACAGACTGTTTCAAGTCTTACTCCCACCGGACAGGAGTCGTCATTGTGCATTTTGTATCCAATCACTATGCAATTTTGGAGATTCATTGTCAATGTGAAGGTATAATGGCTACAATAAACTGCCGTGGGGCATCAGAATGTAATACTGGTCTCCCAGGAATGTTTCAAAGACAGACTGTTTCAAGTCTTACTCCCCCCGGACAGGAGTCTTCATTGTGCACTTTGTATCCAATCACTATGCAATTTTGGAGATTCATTGTCAATGTGAAGGTATAATGGCTACAATAAACTGCCGTGGGGCATCAGAATGTAATACTGGTCTCCCAGGAATGTTTCAAAGACAGACTGTTTCAAGTCTTACTCCCCCCGGACAGGAGTCTTCATTGTGCACTTTGTATCCAATCACTATGCAATTTTGGAGATTCATTGTCAATGTGAAGGTATAATGGCTACAATAAACTGCTGTGGGGCATCAGAATGTAATACTGGTCTACCAGGAATGTTTCAAAGACAGACTGTTTCAAGGCTTACTCCCCCCGGACAGGAGTCTTCATTGTGCACTTTGTATCCAATCACTATGCAATTTTGGAGATTCATTGTCAGTGTGAAGGTATAATGGCTACAATAAACTGCCGTGGGGCATCAGAATGTAATACTGGTCTCCCAGGAATGATTCAAAGACAGACTGTTTCAAGTCTTACTCCCCCCGGACAGGAGTCTTCATTGTGCATTTTGTATCCGATCACTATGCAATTTTGGAGATTCATTGTCAATGTGAAGGTATAATGGCTACAATAAACTGCCGTGGGGCATCAGAATGTAATACTGGTCTCCCAGGAATGTTTCAAAGACAGACTGTTTCAAGTCTTACTCCCCCCGGACAGGAGTCTTCATTGTGCATTTTGTATCCAATCACTATGCAATTTTGTAGATTCATTGTCAATGTGAAGGTATAATGGCTACAATAAACTGCCGTGGGGCATCAGAATGTAATATTGGTCTCCCAGGAATGTTTCAAAGACAGACTGTTTCAAGTCTTACTCCCCCCGGACAGGAGTCTTCATTGTGCACTTTGTATCCAATCACTATGCAATTTTGGAGATTCATTGTCAATGTGAAGGTATAATGGAACAATAAACTGCCGTGGGGCATCAGAATGTAATACTGGTCTCCCAGGAATGTTTCAAAGACAGACTGTTTCAAGTCTTACTCCCCCCGGACAGGAGTCTTCATTGTGCATTTTGTATCCAATCACTATGCAATTTTGGAGATTCATTGTCAATGTGAAGGTATAATGGCTACAATAAACTGCCGTCTGGCACCAGAATGTAATACTGGATTCCCAGGAATGTTTCAAAAGACAGACTGTTTCAAGTCTTACTCCCTCCGGACAGGAGTCTTCATTGTGCATTTTGTATCCAATCACTATGCAATTTTGGAGATTCATTGTCAATGTGAAGGTATAATGGCTACAATAAACTGCCGTCTGGCACCAGAATGTAATACTGGATTCCCAGGAATGTTTCAAAAGACAGACTGTTTCAAGTCTTACTCCCTCCGGACAGGAGTCTTCATTGTGCATTTTGTATCCAATCACTATGCAATTTTGGAGATTCATTGTCAATGTGAAGGTATAATGGCTACAATAAACTGCCGTGGGGCATCAGAATGTAATATTGGTCTCCCAGGAATGTTTCAATGACAGACTGTTTCAAGTCTTACTCCCCCCGGACAGGAGTCTTCATTGTGCACTTTGTATCCAATCACTATGCAATTTTGGAGATTCATTGTCAATGTGAAGGTATAATGGAACAATAAACTGCCGTGGGGCATCAGAATGTAATACTGGTCTCCCAGGAATGTTTCAAAGACAGACTGTTTCAAGTCTTACTCCCCCCGGACAGGAGTCTTCATTGTGCATTTTGTATCCAATCACTATGCAATTTTGCAGATTCATTGTCAATGTGAAGGTATAATGGCTACAATAAACTGCCGTGGGGCATCAGAATGCAATACTGGTCTCCCAGGAATGTTTCAAAGACAGACTGTTTCAAGTTTTACCTCCCCCCGGACAGGAGTCTTCATTGTGCATTTTGTATCCAATCACTATGCAATTTTGGAGATTCATTGTCAATGTGAAGGTATAATGGCTACAATAAACTGCCGTGTGGCATCAGAATGTAACACTGGTCTCCCAGGAATGTTTCAAAGACAGACTGTTTCAAGTCTTACTCCCCTCGGACAGGTGTCTTCATTGTGCACTTTGTATCCAATCACTATGCAATTTTGGAGATTCATTGTCAATGTGAAGGTATAATGGCTACAATAAACTGCCGTGGGGCATCAGAATGTAATACTGGTCTCCCAGGAATGTTTCAAAGACAGACTGTTTCAAGTCTTACTCCCCACGGACAGGAGTCTTCATTGTGCATTTTGTATCCAATCACTATGCAATTTTGGAGATTCATTGTCAATGTGAAGGTATAATGGCTACAATAAACTGCCGTCTGCATCAGAATGTAATACTGGTCTCCCAGGAATGTTTCAAAGACAGACTGTTTCAAGTCTTACTCCCCCCAGACAGGAGTCTTCATTGTGCACTTTGTATCCAATCACTATGCAATTTTGGAGATTCATTGTCAATGTGAAGGTATAATGGCTGCAATAAACTGCCGTGGGGCATCAGAATGTAATACTGGTCTCCCAGGAATGTTTCAAAGACAGACTGTTTCAAGTCTTACTCCCCCCAGACAAGAGTCTTCATTGTGTATTTTGTATCCAATCACTATGCAATTTTGGAGATTCATTGTCAATGTGAAGGTATAATGGCTACAATAAACTGCCGTGTGGTATCAGAATGTAATACTGGTCTCCCAGGAATGTTTCAAAGACAGACTGTTTCAAGTCTTACTCCCCCCGGACAGGAGACTTCATTGTGCATTTTGTATCCAATCACTATGCAATTTTGGAGGTTCATTGTCAATGTGAAGGTATAATGGCTACAATAAACTGCCGTGGGGCATCAGAATGTAATACTGGTCTCCAAGGAATGTTTCAAAGACAGACTGTTTCAAGTCTTACTCCCCCCGGACAGGAGTTTTCATTGTGCATTTTGTATCCAATCACTATGCAATTTTGGAGATTCATTGTCAATGTGAAGGTATAATGGCTACAATAAACTGCCGTGGGGCATCAGAATGTAATACTGGTCTCCCAGGAATGTTTCAAAGACAGACTGTTTCAAGTCTTACTCCCCCCGGACAGGAGTCTTCATTGTGCATTTTGTATCCAATCACTATGCAATTTTGGAGATTCATTGTCAATGTGAAGGTATAATGGCTACAATAAACTGCCGTGGGGCATCAGAATGTAATACTGGTCTCCAAGGAATGTTTCAAAGACAGACTGTTTCAAGTCTTACTCCCCCCGGACAGGAGTCTTCATTGTACATTTTGTATCCAATCACTATGCAATTTTGGAGATTCATTGTCAATGTGAAGGTATAATGGCTACAATAAACTGCCTTGGGGCATCAGAATGTAATACTGGTCTTCCAGGAATGTTTCAAAGACAGACTGTTTCAAGTCTTACTCCCCTCGGACAGGAGTTTTCTTTGTGCATTATGTATCCAATCACTATGCAATCTTGGTGATTCATTGTCAATGTGAAGGTATAATGGCTGCAATAAACTGCCGTGGGGCATCAGAATGTAATACTGGTCTCCCAGGAATGTTTCAAAGACAGACTGTTTCAAGTCTTACTCCCCTCGGACAGGAGTCTTCATTGTGCATTTTGTATCCAATCACAATGCAATTTTGGAGATTCATTGTCAATGTGAAGGTATAATGGCTACAATAAACTGCCGTGGGGCATCAGAATGTAATACTGGTCTCCCAGGAATGTTTCAAAGACAGACTGTTTCTAGGCTTACTCCTCCCGGACAGGAGTCTTCATTGTGCATTTTGTATCCAATCACTATGCAATTTTGGAGATTCATTGTCAATGTGAAGGTATAATGGCTACAATAAACTGCCGTGGGGCATCAGAATGTAATACTGGTCTCCCAGGAATGTTTCAAAGACAGACTGTTTCAAGTCTTACTCCCACCGGACAGGAGTCGTCATTGTGTATTTTGTATCCAATCACTATGCAATTTTGGAGATTCATTGTCAATGTGAAGGTATAATGGCTACAATAAACTGCCGTGGGGCATCAGAATGTAATACTGGTCTCCCAGGAATGTTTCAAAGACAGACTGTTTCAAGTCTTACTCCCCCCGGACAGGAGTCTTCATTGTGCACTTTGTATCCAATCACTATGCAATTTTGGAGATTCATTGTCAATGTGAAGGTATAATGGCTACAATAAACTGCCGTGGGGCATCAGAATGTAATACTGGTCTCCCAGGAATGTTTCAAAGACAGACTGTTTCAAGTCTTACTCCCCCCGGACAGGAGTCTTCATTGTGCACTTTGTATCCAATCACTATGCAATTTTGGAGATTCATTGTCAATGTGAAGGTATAATGGCTACAATAAACTGCTGTGGGGCATCAGAATGTAATACTGGTCTACCAGGAATGTTTCAAAGACAGACTGTTTCAAGGCTTACTCCCCCCGGACAGGAGTCTTCATTGTGCACTTTGTATCCAATCACTATGCAATTTTGGAGATTCATTGTCAGTGTGAAGGTATAATGGCTACAATAAACTGCCGTGGGGCATCAGAATGTAATACTGGTCTCCCAGGAATGATTCAAAGACAGACTGTTTCAAGTCTTACTCCCCCCGGACAGGAGTCTTCATTGTGCATTTTGTATCCGATCACTATGCAATTTTGGAGATTCATTGTCAATGTGAAGATATAATGGCTACAATAAACTGCCGTGGGGCATCAGAATCTAATACTGGTCTCCCAGGAATGTTTCAAAGACAGACTGTTTCAAGTCTTACTCCCCCCGGACAGGAGTCTTCATTGTGCATTTTGTATCCAATCACTATGCAATTTTGGAGATTCATTGTCAATGTGAAGGTATAATGGCTACAATAAACTGCCGTGGGGCATCAGAATGTAATATTGGTCTCCCAGGAATGTTTCAAAGACAGACTGTTTCAAGTCTTACTCCCCCCGGACAGGAGTCTTCATTGTGCACTTTGTATCCAATCACTATGCAATTTTGGAGATTCATTGTCAATGTGAAGGTATAATGGAACAATAAACTGCCGTGGGGCATCAGAATGTAATACTGGTCTCCCAGGAATGTTTCAAAGACAGACTGTTTCAAGTCTTACTCCCCCCGGACAGGAGTCTTCATTGTGCATTTTGTATCCAATCACTATGCAATTTTGGAGATTCATTGTCAATGTGAAGGTATAATGGCTACAATAAACTGCCGTCTGGCACCAGAATGTAATACTGGATTCCCAGGAATGTTTCAAAAGACAGACTGTTTCAAGTCTTACTCCCTCCGGACAGGAGTCTTCATTGTGCATTTTGTATCCAATCACTATGCAATTTTGGAGATTCATTGTCAATGTGAAGGTATAATGGCTACAATAAACTGCCGTGGGGCATCAGAATGTAATACTGGTCTCCCAGGAATGTTTCAAAGACAGACTGTTTCAAGTTTTACCTCCCCCCGGACAGGAGTCTTCATTGTGCATTTTGTATCCAATCACTATGCAATTTTGGAGATTCATTGTCAATGTGAAGGTATAATGGCTACAATAAACTGCCGTGGGGCATCAGAATGTAATACTGGTCTCCCAGGAATGTTTCAAAGGCAGACTGTTTCAAGTCTTACTCCCCTCGGACAGGTGTCTTCATTGTGCACTTTGTATCCAATCACTATGCAATTTTGGAGATTCATTGTCAATGTGAAGGTATAATGGCTACAATAAACTGCCGTGGGGCATCAGAATGTAATACTGGTCTCCCAGGATTGTTTCAAAGACAGACTGTTTCAAGTCTTACTCCCCGCGGACAGGAGTCTTCATTGTGCACTTTGTATCCAATCACTATGCAATTTTGGAGATTCATTGTCAATGTGAAGGTATAATGGCTACAATAAACTGCCGTGGGGCATCAGAATGTAATACTGGTCTCCCAGGAATGTTTCAAAGACAGACTGTTTCAAGTCTTACTCCCCCCGGACAGGAGTCTTCATTGTGCACTTTGTATCCAATCACAATGCAATTTTGGAGTTTCATTGTCAATGTGAAGGTATAATGGCTGCAATAAACTGCCGTGGGGCATCAGAATGTAATACTGGTCTCCCAGGAATGGTTCAAAGACAGACTGTTTCAAGTCTTACTCCCCCCGGACAAGAGTCTTCATTGTGCATTTTGTATCCAATCACTATGCAATTTTGGAGATTCATTGTCAATGTGAAGGTATAATGCCTACAATAAACTGCCATGGGGCATCAGAATGTAATACTGGTCTCCCAGGAATGTTTCAAAGACAGACTGTTTCAAGTCTTACTCCCCCCGGACAGGAGTCTTCATTGTGCATTCTGTATCCAATCACTATGCAATTTTGGAGATTCATTGTCAATGTGAAGGTATAATGGCTACAATAAACTGCCGTGGAGCATCAGAATGTAATACTGGTCTCCCAGGAATGTTTCAAAGACAGACTGTTTCAAGTCTTACTCCCCCCGGACAGGAGTCTTCATTGTGCACTTTGTATCCAATCACTATGCAATTTTGGAGATTCATTGTCAATGTGAAGGTATAATGGCTACAATAAACTGCCGTGGGGCATCAGAATGTAATACTGGTCTCAAAGGAATGTTTCAAAGACAGACTGTTTCAAGTCTTACTCCCCCCGGACAGCAGTCTCCATTGTGCACTTTGTATCCAATCACTATGCAATTTTGGAGATTCATTGTCAATGTGAAGGTATAATGGCTACAATAAACTGCCGTGGGGCATCAGAATGTAATACTGGTCTCCCAGGAATGTTTCAAAGACAGACTGTTTCAAGTCTTACTCCCCCCGGACAGGAGTCTTCATTGTGCATTTTGTATCCAATCACTATGCAATTTTGGAGATTCATTGTCAATGTGAAGGTATAATGGCTACAATAAACTGCCGTGGGGCATCAGAATGTAATACTGGTCTCCCAGGAATGTTTCAAAGACAGACTGTTTCAAGTCTTACTCCCCCCGGACAGGAGTCTTCATTGTGCATTTTGTATCCAATCACTATGCAATTTTGGAGATTCATTGTCAATGTGAAGGTATAATGGCTACAATAAACTGCCGTCTGGCACCAGAATGTAATACTGGATTCCCAGGAATGTTTCAAAAGACAGACTGTTTCAAGTCTTACTCCCTCCGGACAGGAGTCTTCATTGTGCATTTTGTATCCAATCACTATGCAATTTTGGAGATTCATTGTCAATGTGAAGGTATAATGGCTACAATAAACTGCCGTGGGACATCAGAATGTAATACTGGTCTCCCAGGAATGTTTCAAAGACAGACTGTTTCAAGTTTTACCTCCCCCCGGACAGGAGTCTTCATTGTGCATTTTGTATCCAATCACTATGCAATTTTGGAGATTCATTGTCAATGTGAAGGTATAATGGCTACAATAAACTGCCGTGGGGCATCAGAATGTAATACTGGTCTCCCAGGAATGTTTCAAAGGCAGACTGTTTCAAGTCTTACTCCCCTCGGACAGGTGTCTTCATTGTGCACTTTGTATCCAATCACTATGCAATTTTGGAGATTCATTGTCAATGTGAAGGTATAATGGCTACAATAAACTGCCGTGGGGCATCAGAATGTAATACTGGTCTCCCAGGAATGTTTCAAAGACACACTGTTTCAAGTCTTACTCCCCGCGGACAGGAGTCTTCATTGTGCACTTTGTATCCAATCACTATGCAATTTTGGAGATTCATTGTCAATGTGAAGGTATAATGGCTACAATAAACTGCCGTGGGGCATCAGAATGTAATACTGGTCTCCCAGGAATGTTTCAAAGACAGACTGTTTCAAGTCTTACTCCCCCCGGACAGGAGACTTCATTGTGCACTTTGTATCCAATCACTATGCAATTTTGGAGATTCATTGTCAATGTGAAGGTATAATGGCTACAATAAACTGCCGTGGGGCATCAGAATGTAATACTGGTCTCCCAGGAATGTTTCAAAGACAGACTGTTTCAAGTCTTACTCCCCCCGGACAGGAGTCTTCATTGTGCATTTTGTATCCAATCACTATGCAATTTTGGAGATTCTTTGTCAATGTGAAGGTATAATGGCTACAATAAACTGCCGTGGGGCATCAGAATGTAATACTGGTCTCCGAGGAATGTTTCAAAGACAGACTGTTTCAAGTCTTACTCCCCCCGGACAGGAGTCTTCATTGTGCATTTTGTATCCAATCACTATGCAATTTTGGAGATTCATTGTCAATGTGAAGGTATAATGGCTACAATAAACTGCCGTGGAGCATCAGAATGTAATACTGGTCTCCCAGGAATGTTTTAAAGACAGACTGTTTCAAGTCTTACTCCCCCCGGACAGAAGTCTTCATTGTGCACTTTGTATCCAATCACTATGCAATTTTGGAGATTCATTGTCAATGTGAAGGTATAATGGCTACAATAAACTGCCGTGGGGCATCAGAATGTAATACTGGTCTCCCAGGAATGTTTCAAAGACAGACTGTTTCAAGTCTTACTCCCCCCGGACAGGAGTCTTCATTGTGCACTTTGTATCCAATCACTATGCAATTCTGGAGATTCATTGTCAATGTGAAGCTATAATGGCTACAATAAACTGCCGTGGGGCATCAGAATGTAATACTGGTCTCCCAGGAATGTTTCAAAGACAGACTGTTTCAAGTCTTACTCCCCCCGGACAGGAGTCTTCATTGTGCATTTTGTATCCAATCACTATGCAATTTTGCAGATTCATTGTCAATGTGAAGGTATAATGGCTACAATAAACTGCCGTGGGGCATCAGAATGTGATACTGGTCTCCCAGGAATGTTTCAAAAAACAGACTGTTTCAAGTCTTACTCCCCCCGGACAGGAGTCTTCATTGTGCATTTTGTATCCAATCACTATGCAATTTTGGAGATTCATTGTCAATGTGAAGGTACAATGGCTACAATAAACTGCCGTGGGGCATCAGAATGTAATACTGGTCTCCCAGGAATGTTTCAAAGACAGACTGTTTCAAGTCTTACTCCCCCCGGACAGGAGTCTTCATTGTGCAATTTGTATCCAATCACTATGCAATTTTGGAGATTCATTGTCAATGTGAAGGTATAATGGCTACAATAAACTGCCGTGGGGCATCAGAATGTAATACTGGTCTCCCAGGAATGTTTCAAAGACAGACTGTTTCAAGTCTTACTCCCCCCGGACAGGAGTCTTCATTGTGCATTCTGTATCCAATCACTATGCAATTTTGGAGATTCATTGTCAATGTGAAGGTATAATGGCTACAATAAACTGCCGTGGGGCATCAGAATGTAATACTGGTCTCCCAGGAATGTTTCAAAGACAGACTGTTTCAAGTCTTACTCCACCCGGACATGAGTCTTCATTGTGCATTTTGTATCCAATCACTATGCAATTTTGGAGATTCATTGTCAATGTGAAGGTATAATGGCTACAATAAACTGCTGTGGGGCATCAGAATGTGATACTGGTCTCCCAGGAATGTTTCAAAGACAGACTGTTTCAAGTCTTACTCCCGCCGGACAGGAGTCCTCATTGTGCATTTTGTATCCAATCACTATGCAATTTTGGAGATTCATTGTCAATGTGAAGGTACAATGGCTACAATAAACTGCCGTGGGGCATCAGAATGTAATACTGGTCTCCCAGGAATGTTTCAAAGACAGACTGTTTCAAGTCTTACTCCCCCCGGACAGGAGTCTTCATTGTGCATTTTGTATCCAATCACTATGCAATTTTGGAGATTCATTGTCAATGTGAAGGTATAGTGGCTACAATAAACTGCCGTCTGGCACCAGAATGTAATACTGGATTCCCAGGAATGTTTCAAAAGACAGACTGTTTCAAGTCTTACTCCCTCCGGACAGGAGTCTTCATTGTGCATTTTGTATCCAATCACTATGCAATTTTGGAGATTCATTGTCAATGTGAAGGTATAATGGCTACAATAAACTGCCGTGGGGCATCAGAATGTAATACTGGTCTCCCAGGAATGTTTCAAAGACAGACTGTTTCAAGTTTTACCTCCCCCCGGACAGGAGTCTTCATTGTGCATTTTGTATCCAATCACTATGCAATTTTGGAGATTCATTGTCAATGCGAAGGTATAATGGCTACAATAAACTGCCGTGGGGCATCAGAATGTAATACTGGTCTCCCAGGAATGTTTCAAAGGCAGACTGTTTCAAGTCTTACTCCCCTCGGACAGGTGTCTTCATTGTGCATTTTGTATCCAATCACTATGCAATTTTGCAGATTCATTGTCAGTGTGAAGGTATAATGGCTACAATAAACTGCCGTGGGGCGTCAGAATGTAATACTGGTCTTCCAGGAATGTTTCAAAGACAGACTGTTTCAAGTCTTACTCCCCTCGGACAGGAGTTTTCTTTGTGCATTATGTATCCAATCACTATGCAATCTTGGTGATTCATTGTCAATGTGAAGGTATAATGGCTGCAATAAACTGCCGTGGGGCATCAGAATGTAATACTGGTCTCCCAGGAATGTTTCAAAGCAGACTGTTTCAAGTCTTACTCCCCTCGGACAGGAGTCTTCATTGTGCATTTTGTATCCAATCACAATGCAATTTTGGAGATTCATTGTCAATGTGAAGGTATAATGGCTACAATAAACTGCCGTGGGGCATCAGAATGTAATACTGGTCTCCCAGGAATGTTTCAAAGACAGACTGTTTCTAGGCTTACTCCTCCCGGACAGGAGTCTTCATTGTGCATTTTGTATCCAATCACTATGCAATTTTGGAGATTCATTGTCAATGTGAAGGTATAATGGCTACAATAAACTGCCGTGGGGCATCAGAATGTAATACTGGTCTCCCAGGAATGTTTCAAAGACAGACTGTTTCAAGTCTTACTCCCACCGGACAGGAGTCGTCATTGTGCATTTTGTATCCAATCACTATGCAATTTTGGAGATTCATTGTCAATGTGAAGGTATAATGGCTACAATAAACTGCCGTGGGGCATCAGAATGTAATACTGGTCTCCCAGGAATGTTTCAAAGACAGACTGTTTCAAGTCTTACTCCCCCCCGGACAGGAGTCTTCATTGTGCACTTTGTATCCAATCACTATGCAATTTTGGAGATTCATTGTCAATGTGAAGGTATAATGGCTACAATAAACTGCCGTGGGGCATCAGAATGTAATACTGGTCTCCCAGGAATGTTTCAAAGACAGACTGTTTCAAGTCTTACTCCCCCCGGACAGGAGTCTTCATTGTGCACTTTGTATCCTATCACTATGCAATTTTGGAGATTCATTGTCAATGTGAAGGTATAATGGCTACAATAAACTGCTGTGGGGCATCAGAATGTAATACTGGTCTACCAGGAATGTTTCAAAGACAGACTGTTTCAAGGCTTACTCCCCCCGGACAGGAGTCTTCATTGTGCACTTTGTATCCAATCACTATGCAATTTTGGAGATTCATTGTCAGTGTGAAGGTATAATGGCTACAATAAACTGCCGTGGGGCATCAGAATGTAATACTGGTCTCCCAGGAATGATTCCAAGACAGACTGTTTCAAGTCTTACTCCCCCCGGACAGGAGTCTTCATTGTGCATTTTGTATCCGATCACTATGCAATTTTGGAGATTCATTGTCAATGTGAAGGTATAATGGCTACAATAAACTGCCGTGGGGCATCAGAATCTAATACTGGTCTCCCAGGAATGTTTCAAAGACAGACTGTTTCAAGTCTTACTCCCCCCGGACAGGAGTCTTCATTGTGCATTTTGTATCCAATCACTATGCAATTTTGGAGATTCATTGTTAATGTGAAGGTATAATGGCTACAATAAACTGCCGTGGGGCATCAGAATGTAATATTGGTCTCCCAGCAATGTTTCAAAGACAGACTGTTTCAAGTCTTACTCCCCCCGGACAGGAGTCTTCATTGTGCACTTTGTATCCAATCACTATGCAATTTTGGAGATTCATTGTCAATGTGAAGGTATAATGGCTACAATAAACTGCCGTGGGGCATCAGAATGTAATACTGGTCTCCCAGGAATGTTTCAAAGACAGACTGTTTCAAGTCTTACTCCCCCCGGACAGGAGTCTTCATTGTGCATTTTGTATCCAATCACTATGCAATTTTGGAGATTCATTGTCAATGTGAAGGTATAATGGCTACAATAAACTGCCGTGGAGCATCAGAATGTAATACTGGTCTCCCAGGAATGTTTCAAAGACAGACTGTTTCAAGTCTTACTCCCCCCGGACAGGAGTCTTCATTGTGCACTTTGTATCCAATCACTATGCAATTTTGGAGATTCATTGTCAATGTGAAGGTATAATGGCTACAATAAACTGCCGTGGGGCATCAGAATGTGATACTGGTCTCCCAGGAATGTTTCAAAAAACAGACTGTTTCAAGTCTTACTCCCCCCGGACAGGAGTCTTCATTGTGCATTTTGTATCCAATCACTATGCAATTTTGGAGATTCATTGTCAATGTGAAGGTATAATGGCTACAATAAACTGCCGTGGGGCATCAGAATGTGATACTGGTCTCCCAGGAATGTTTCAAAGACAGACTGTTTCAAGTCTTACTCCCCCCGGACAGGAGTCCACATTGTGCATTTTGTATCCAATCACTATGCAATTTTGGAGATTCATTGTCAATGTGAAGGTACAATGGCTACAATAAACTGCCGTGGGGCATCAGAATGTAATACTGGTCTCCCAGGAATGTTTCAAAGACAGACTGTTTCAAGTCTTACTCCCCCCGGACAGGAGTCTTCATTGTGCATTTTGTATCCAATCACTATGCAATTTTGGAGATTCATTGTCAATGTGAAGGTATAATGGCTACAATAAACTGCCGTCTGGCACCAGAATGTAATACTGGATTCCCAGGAATGTTTCAAAAGACAGACTGTTTCAAGTCTTACTCCCTCCGGACAGGAGTCTTCATTGTGCATTTTGTATCCAATCACTATGCAATTTTGGAGATTCATTGTCAATGTGAAGGTATAATGGCTACAATAAACTGCCGTGGGGCATCAGAATGTAATACTGGTCTCCCAGGAATGTTTCAAAGACAGACTGTTTCAAGTTTTACCTCCCCCCGGACAGGAGTCTTCATTGTGCATTTTGTATCCAATCACTATGCAATTTTGGAGATTCATTGTCAATGTGAAGGTATAATGGCTACAATAAACTGCCGTGGGGCATCAGAATGTAATACTGGTCTCCCAGGAATGTTTCAAAGGCAGACTGTTTCAAGTCTTACTCCCCTCGGACAGGTGTCTTCATTGTGCATTTTGTATCCAATCACTATGCAATTTTGCAGATTCATTGTCAATGTGAAGGTATAATGGCTACAATAAACTGCCGTGGGGCATCAGAATGTAATACTGGTCTTCCAGGAATGTTTCAAAGACAGACTGTTTCAAGTCTTACTCCCCTCGGACAGGAGTTTTCTTTGTGCATTATGTATCCAATCACTATGCAATCTTGGTGATTCATTGTCAATGTGAAGGTGTAATGGCTGCAATAAACTGCCGTGGGGCATCAGAATGTAATACTGGTCTCCCAGGAATGTTTCAAAGACAGACTGTTTCAAGTCTTACTCCCCCCGGACAGGAGTCTTCATTGTGCACTTTGTATCCAATCACTATGCAATTTTGGAGATTCATTGTCAATGTGAAGGTATAATGGCTACAATAAACTGCCGTGGGGCATCAGAATGTGATACTGGTCTCCCAGGAATGTTTCAAAAAACAGACTGTTTCAAGTCTTACTCCCCCCGGACAGGAGTCTTCATTGTGCATTTTGTATCCAATCACTATGCAATTTTGGAGATTCATTGTCAATGTGAAGGTATAATGGCTACAATAAACTGCCGTGGGGCATCAGAATGTGATACTGGTCTCCCAGGAATGTTTCAAAGACAGACTGTTTCAAGTCTTACTCCCCCCGGACAGGAGTCCACATTGTGCATTTTGTATCCAATCACTATGCAATTTTGGAGATTCATTGTCAATGTGAAGGTACAATGGCTACAATAAACTGCCGTGGGGCATCAGAATGTAATACTGGTCTCCCAGGAATGTTTCAAAGACAGACTGTTTCAAGTCTTACTCCCCCCGGACAGGAGTCCACATTGTGCATTTTGTATCCAATCACTATGCAATTTTGGAGATTCATTGTCAATGTGAAGGTATAATGGCTACAATAAACTGCCGTGGGGCATCAGAATGTAATACTGGTCTCCCAGGAATGTTTCAAAGACAGACTGTTTCAAGTCTTACTCCCCCCGGACAGGAGTCTTCATTGTGCATTTTGTATCCAATCACTATGCAATTTTGGAGATTCATTGTCAATGTGAAGGTATAATGGCTACAATAAACTGCCGTGGAGCATCAGAATGTAATACTGGTCTCCCAGGAATGTTTCAAAGACAGACTGTTTCAAGTCTTACTCCCCCCGGACAGGAGTCTTCATTGTGCACTTTGTATCCAATCACTATGCAATTTTGGAGATTCATTGTCAATGTGAAGGTATAATGGCTACAATAAACTGCCGTGGGGCATCAGAATGTGATACTGGTCTCCCAGGAATGTTTCAAAAAACAGACTGTTTCAAGTCTTACTCCCCCCGGACAGGAGTCTTCATTGTGCATTTTGTATCCAATCACTATGCAATTTTGGAGATTCATTGTCAATGTGAAGGTATAATGGCTACAATAAACTGCCGTGGGGCATCAGAATGTGATACTGGTCTCCCAGGAATGTTTCAAAGACAGACTGTTTCAAGTCTTACTCCCCCCGGACAGGAGTCCACATTGTGCATTTTGTATCCAATCACTATGCAATTTTGGAGATTCATTGTCAATGTGAAGGTACAATGGCTACAATAAACTGCCGTGGGGCATCAGAATGTAATACTGGTCTCCCAGGAATGTTTCAAAGACAGACTGTTTCAAGTCTTACTCCCCCCGGACAGGAGTCTTCATTGTGCATTTTGTATCCAATCACTATGCAATTTTGGAGATTCATTGTCAATGTGAAGGTATAATGGCTACAATAAACTGCCGTCTGGCACCAGAATGTAATACTGGATTCCCAGGAATGTTTCAAAAGACAGACTGTTTCAAGTCTTACTCCCTCCGGACAGGAGTCTTCATTGTGCATTTTGTATCCAATCACTATGCAATTTTGGAGATTCATTGTCAATGTGAAGGTATAATGGCTACAATAAACTGCCGTGGGGCATCAGAATGTAATACTGGTCTCCCAGGAATGTTTCAAAGACAGACTGTTTCAAGTTTTACCTCCCCCCGGACAGGAGTCTTCATTGTGCATTTTGTATCCAATCACTATGCAATTTTGGAGATTCATTGTCAATGTGAAGGTATAATGGCTACAATAAACTGCCGTGGGGCATCAGAATGTAATACTGGTCTCCCAGGAATGTTTCAAAGGCAGACTGTTTCAAGTCTTACTCCCCTCGGACAGGTGTCTTCATTGTGCATTTTGTATCCAATCACTATGCAATTTTGCAGATTCATTGTCAATGTGAAGGTATAATGGCTACAATAAACTGCCGTGGGGCATCAGAATGTAATACTGGTCTTCCAGGAATGTTTCAAAGACAGACTGTTTCAAGTCTTACTCCCCTCGGACAGGAGTTTTCTTTGTGCATTATGTATCCAATCACTATGCAATCTTGGTGATTCATTGTCAATGTGAAGGTGTAATGGCTGCAATAAACTGCCGTGGGGCATCAGAATGTAATACTGGTCTCCCAGGAATGTTTCAAAGACAGACTGTTTCAAGTCTTACTCCCCCCGCACAGGAGTCTTCATTGTGCATTTTGTATCCAATCACTATGCAATTTTGCAGATTCATTGTCAATGTGAAGGTATAATGGCTACAATAAACTGCCGTGGGGCATCAGAATGTAATACTGGTCTCCCAGGAATGTTTCAAAGACAGACTGTTTCTAGGCATACTCCTCCCGGACAGGAGTCTTCATTGTGCATTTTGTATCCAATCACTATGCAATTTTGGAGATTCATTGTCAATGTGAAGGTATAATGGCTACAATAAACTGCCGTGGGGCATCAGAATGTAATACTGGTCTCCCAGGAATGTTTCAAAGACAGACTGTTTCAAGTCTTACTCCCACCGGACAGGAGTCGTCATTGTGCATTTTGTATCCAATCACTATGCAATTTTGGAGATTCATTGTCAATGTGAAGGTATAATGGCTACTATAAACTGCCGTGGGGCATCAGAATGTAATACTGGTCTCCCAGGAATGTTTCAAAGACAGACTGTTTCAAGTCTTACTCCCCCCGGACAGGAGTCTTCATTGTGCACTTTGTATCCAATCACTATGCAATTTTGGAGATTCATTGTCAATGTGAAGGTATAATGGCTACAATAAACTGCCGTGGGGCATCAGAATGTAATACTGGTCTCCCAGGAATGTTTCAAAGACAGACTGTTTCAAGTCTTACGCCCCCGGACAGGAGTCTTCATTGTGCACTTTGTATCCAATCACTATGCAATTTTGGAGATTCATTGTCAATGTGAAGGTATAATGGCTACAATAAACTGCCGTCTGGCATCAGAATGTTATACTGGTCTCCCAGGAATGTTTCAAAGCAGACTGTTTCAAGTCTTACTCCCCCCGGACAGGAGTCTTCATTGTGCATTTTGTATCCAATCACTATGCAATTTTGGAGATTCATTGTCAATGTGAAGGTATAATGGCTACAATAAACTGCCGTGGGGCATCAGAATGTGATACTGGTCTCCCAGGAATGTTTCAAAGACAGACTGTTTCAAGTCTTACTCCCCCCGGACAGGAGTCCTCATTGTGCATTTTGTATCCAATCACTATGCAATTTTGGAGATTAATTGTCAATGTGAAGGTACAATGGCTACAATAAACTGCCGTGGGGCATCAGAATGTAATACTGGTCTCCCAGGAATGTTTCAAAGACAGACTGTTTCAAGTCTTACTCCCCCCGGACAGGAGTCTTCATTGTGCATTTTGTATCCAATCACTATGCAATTTTGGAGATTCATTGTCAATGTGAAGGTATAATGGCTACAATAAACTGCCGTCTGGCACCAGTATGTAATACTGGATTCCCAGGAATGTTTCAAAAGACAGACTGTTTCAAGTCTTACTCCCTCCGGAGAGGAGTCTTCATTGTGCATTTTGTATCCAATCACTATGCAATTTTGGAGATTCATTGTCAATGTGAAGGTATAATGGCTACAATAAACTGCCGTGGGGCATCAGAATGTAATACTGGTCTCCCAGGAATGTTTCAAAGACAGACTGTTTCAAGTTTTACCTCCCCCCGGACAGGAGACTTCATTGTGCATTTTGTATCCAATCACTATGCAATTTTGGAGATTCATTGTCAATGTGAATGTATAATGGCTACAATAAACTGCCGTGGGGCATCAGAATGTAATACTGGTCTCCCAGGAATGTTTCAAAGGCAGACTGTTTCAAGTCTTACTCCCCTCGGACAGGTGTCTTCATTGTGCATTTTGTATCCAATCACTATGCAATTTTGCAGATTCATTGTCAATGTGAAGGTATAATGGCTACAATAAACTGCCGTGGGGCATCAGAATGTAATACTGGTCTTCCAGGAATGTTTCAAAGACAGACTGTTTCAAGTCTTACTCCCCTCGGACAGGAGTTTTCTTTGTGCATTATGTATCCAATCACTATGCAATCTTGGTGATTCATTGTCAATGTGAAGGTATAATGGCTGCAATAAACTGCCGTGGGGCATCAGAATGTAATACTGGTCTCCCAGGAATGTTTCAAAGACAGACTGTTTCAAGTCTTACTCCCCCCGCACAGGAGTCTTCATTGTGCATTTTGTATCCAATCACAATGCAATTTTGGAGATTCATTGTCAATGTGAAGGTATAATGGCTACAATAAACTGCCGTGGGGCATCAGAATGTGATACTGGTCTCCCAGGAATGTTTCAAAGACAGACTGTTTCTAGGCATACTCCTCCCGGACAGGAGTCTTCATTGTGCATTTTGTATCCAATCACTATGCAATTTTGGAGATTCATTGTCAATGTGAAGGTATAATGGCTACAATAAACTGCCGTGGGGCATCAGAATGTAATACTGGTCTCCCAGGAATGTTTCAAAGACAGACTGTTTCAAGTCTTACTCCCACCGGACAGGAGTCGTCATTGTGCATTTTGTATCCAATCACTATGCAATTTTTGAGATTCATTGTCAATGTGAAGGTATAATGGCTACAATAAACTGCCGTGGGGCATCAGAATGTAATACTGGTCTCCCAGGAATGTTTCAAAGACAGACTGTTTCAAGTCTTACTCCCCCCGGACAGGAGTCTTCATTGTGCACTTTGTATCCAATCACTATGCAATTTTGGAGATTCATTGTCAATGTGAAGGTATAATGGCTACAATAAACTGCCGTGGGGCATCAGAATGTAATACTGGTCTCCCAGGAATGTTTCAAAGACAGACTGTTTCAAGTCTTACTCCCCCCGGACAGGAGTCTTCATTGTGCACTTTGTATCCAATCACTATGCAATTTTGGAGATTCATTGTCAATGTGAAGGTATAATGGCTACAATAAACTGCTGTGGGGCATCAGAATGTAATACTGGTCTACCAGGAATGTTTCAAAGACAGACTGTTTCAAGGCTTACTCCCCCCGGACAGGAGTCTTCATTGTGCACTTTGTATCCAATCACTATGCAATTTTGGAGATTCATTGTCAGTGTGATGGTATAATGGCTACAATAAACTGCCGTGGGGCATCAGAATGTAATACTGGTCTCCCAGGAATGATTCCAAGACAGACTGTTTCAAGTCTTACTCCCCCCGGACAGGAGTCTTCATTGTGCATTTTGTATCCGATCACTATGCAATTTTGGAGATTCATTGTCAATGTGAAGGTATAATGGCTACAATAAACTGCCGTGGGGCATCAGAATCTAATACTGGTCTCCCAGGAATGTTTCAAAGACAGACTGTTTCAAGTCTTACTCCCCCCGGACAGGAGTCTTCATTGTGCATTTTGTATCCAATCACTATGCAATTTTGGAGATTCATTGTCAATGTGAAGGTATAATGGCTACAATAAACTGCCGTGGGGCATCAGAATGTAATATTGGTCTCCCAGGAATGTTTCAAAGACAGACTGTTTCAAGTCTTACTCCCCCCGGACAGGAGTCTTCATTGTGCACTTTGTATCCAATCACTATGCAATTTTGGAGATTCATTGTCAATGTGAAGGTATAATGGCTACAATAAACTGCCGTGGGGCATCAGAATGTAATACTGGTCTCCCAGGAATGTTTCAAAGACAGACTGTTTCAAGTCTTACTCCCCCCGGACAGGAGTCTTCATTGTGCATTTTGTATCCAATCACTATGCAATTTTGGAGATTCATTGTCAATGTGAAGGTATAATGGCTACAATAAACTGCCGTGGAGCATCAGAATGTAATACTGGTCTCCCAGGAATGTTTCAAAGACAGACTGTTTCAAGTCTTACTCCCCCCGGACAGGAGTCTTCATTGTGCACTTTGTATCCAATCACTATGCAGTTTTGGAGATTCATTGTCAATGTGAAGGTATAATGGCTACAATAAACTGCCGTGGGGCATCAGAATGTAATACTGGTCTCCCAGGAATGTTTCAAAGACAGACTGTTTCAAGTCTTACTCCCCCCGGACAGGAGTCTTCATTGTGCACTTTGTATCCAATCACTATGCAATTTTGGAGATTCATTGTCAATGTGAAGGTATAATGGCTACAATAAACTGCCGTGGGGCATCAGAATGTAATACTGGTCTCCCAGGAATGTTTCAAAGACAGACTGTTTCAAGTCTTACTCCCCCCGGACAGGAGTCTTCATTGTGCATTTTGTATCCAATCACTATGCAATTTTGCAGATTCATTGTCAATGTGAAGGTATAATGGCTACAATAAACTGCCGTGGGGCATCAGAATGTGATACTGGTCTCCCAGGAATGTTTCAAAAACAGACTGTTTCAAGTCTTACTCCCCCCGGACAGGAGTCTTCATTGTGCATTTTGTATCCAATCACTATGCAATTTTGGAGATTCATTGTCAATGTGAAGGTACAATGGCTACAATAAACTGCCGTGGGGCATCAGAATGTAATACTGGTCTCCCAGGAATGTTTCAAAGACAGACTGTTTCAAGTCTTACTCCCCCCGGACAGGAGTCTTCATTGTGCAATTTGTATCCAATCACTATGCAATTTTGGAGATTCATTGTCAATGTGAAGGTATAATGGCTACAATAAACTGCCGTGGGGCATCAGAATGTAATACTGGTCTCCCAGGAATGTTTCAAAGACAGACTGTTTCAAGTCTTACTCCCCCCGGACAGGAGTCTTCATTGTGCATTCTGTATCCAATCACTATGCAATTTTGGAGATTCATTGTCAATGTGAAGGTATAATGGCTACAATAAACTGCCGTGGGGCATCAGAATGTAATACTGGTCTCCCAGGAATGTTTCAAAGACAGACTATTTCAAGTCTTACTCCCCCCGGACAGGAGGCTTCATTGTGCATTTTGTATCCAATCACTATGCAATTTTGGAGATTCATTGTCAATGTGAAGGTATAATGGCTACAATAAACTGCCGTCTGGCATCAGAATGTTATACTGGTCTCCCAGAAATGTTTCAAAGCCGACTGTTTCAAGTCTTACTCCCCCCGGACAGGAGTCTTCATTGTGCATTTTGTATCCAATCACTATGCAATTTTGGAGATTCATTGTCAATGTGAAGGTATAATGGCTACAATAAACTGCCGTGGGGCATCAGAATGTGATACTGGTCTCCCAGGAATGTTTCAAAGACAGACTGTTTCAAGTCTTACTCCCCCCGGACAGGAGTCCTCATTGTGCATTTTGTATCCAATCACTATGCAATTTTGGAGATTCATTGTCAATGTGAAAGTACAATGGCTACAATAAACTGCCGTGGGGCATCAGAATGTAATACTGGTCTCCCAGGAATGTTTCAAAGACAGACTGTTTCTAGGCTTACTCCTCCCGGACAGGAGTCTTCATTGTGCATTTTGTATCCAATCACTATGCAATTTTGGAGATTCATTGTCAATGTGAAGGTATAATGGCTACAATAAACTGCCGTGGGGCATCAGAATGTAATACTGGTCTCCCAGGAATGTTTCAAAGACAGACTGTTTCAAGTCTTACTCCCACCGGACAGGAGTCGTCATTGTGCATTTTGTATCCAATCACTATGCAATTTTGGAGATTCATTGTCAATGTGAAGGTATAATGGCTACAATAAACTGCCGTGGGGCATCAGAATGTAATACTGGTCTCCCAGGAATGTTTCAAAGACAGACTGTTTCAAGTCTTACTCCCCCCGGACAGGAGTCTTCATTGTGCATTTTGTATCCAATCACTATGCAATTTTGGAGATTCATTGTCAATGTGAAGGTATAATGGCTACAATAAACTGCCGTCTGGCACCAGAATGTAATACTGGATTCCCAGGAATGTTTCAAAGACAGACTGTTTCAAATCTTACTCCCTCCGGACAGGAGTCTTCATTGTGCATTTTGTATCCAATCACTATGCAATTTTGGAGATTCATTGTCAATGTGAAGGTATAATGGCTACAATAAACTGCCGTGGGGCATCAGAATGTAATACTGGTCTCCCAGGAATGTTTCAAAGACAGACTGTTTCAAGTTTTACCTCCCCCCGGACAGGAGTCTTCATTGTGCATTTTGTATCCAATCACTATGCAATTTTGGAGATTCATTGTCAATGTGAAGGTATAATGGCTACAATAAACTGCCGTGGGGCATCAGAATGTAATACTGGTCTCCCAGGAATGTTTCAAAGGCAGACTGTTTCAAGTCTTACTCCCCTCGGACAGGTGTCTTCATTGTGCATTTTGTATCCAATCACTATGCAATCTTGGTGATTCATTGTCAATGTGAAGGTATAATGGCTGCAATAAACTGCCATGGGGCATCAGAATGTAATACTGGTCTCCCAGGAATGTTTCAAAGACAGACTGTTTCTAGGCTTACTCCTCCCGGACAGGAGTCTTCATTGTGCATTTTGTATCCAATCACTATGCAATTTTGGAGATTCATTGTCAATGTGAAGGTATAATGGCTACAATAAACTGCCGTGGGGCATCAGAATGTAATACTGGTCTCCCAGGAATGTTTCAAAGACAGACTGTTTCAAGTCTTACTCCCACCGGACAGGAGTCGTCATTGTGCATTTTGTATCCAATCACTATGCAATTTTGGAGATTCATTGTCAATGTGAAGGTATAATGGCTACAATAAACTGCCGTGGGGCATCAGAATGTAATACTGGTCTCCCAGGAATGTTTCAAAGACAGACTGTTTCAAGTCTTACTCCCCCCGGACAGGAGTCTTCATTGTGCACTTTGTATCCAATCACTATGCAATTTTGGAGATTCATTGTCAATGTGAAGGTATAATGGCTACAATAAACTGCCGTGGGGCATCAGAATGTAATACTGGTCTCCCAGGAATGTTTCAAAGACAGACTGTTTCAAGTCTTACTCCCCCCGGACAGGAGTCTTCATTGTGCACTTTGTATCCAATCACTATGCAATTTTGGAGATTCATTGTCAATGTGAAGGTATAATGGCTACAATAAACTGCTGTGGGGCATCAGAATGTAATACTGGTCTACCAGGAATGTTTCAAAGACAGACTGTTTCAAGGCTTACTCCCCCCGGACTGGAGTCTTCATTGTGCACTTTGTATCCAATCACTATGCAATTTTGGAGATTCATTGTCAGTGTGAAGGTATAATGGCTACAATAAACTGCCGTGGGGCATCAGAATGTAATACTGGTCTCCCAGGAATGATTCCAAGACAGACTGTTTCAAGTCTTACTCCCCTCGGACAGGTGTCTTCATTGTGCATTTTGTATCCGATCACTATGCAATTTTGGAGATTCATTGTCAATGTGAAGGTATAATGGCTACAATAAACTGCCGTGGGGCATCAGAATCTAATACTGGTCTCCCAGGAATGTTTCAAAGACAGACTGTTTCAAGTCTTACTCCCCCCGGACAGGAGTCTTCATTGTGCATTTTGTATCCAATCACTATGCAATTTTGGAGATTCATTGTCAATGTGAAGGTATAATGGCTACAATAAACTGCCGTGGGGCATCAGAATGTAATATTGGTCTCCCAGGAATGTTTCAAAGACAGACTGTTTCAAGTCTTACTCCCCCCGGACAGGAGTCTTCATTGTGCACTTTGTATCCAATCACTATTCAATTTTGGAGATTCATTGTCAATGTGAAGGTATAATGGCTACAATAAACTGCCGTGGGGCATCAGAATGTAATACTGGTCTCCCAGGAATGTTTCAAAGACAGACTGTTTCAAGTCTTACTCCCCCCGGACAGGAGTCTTCATTGTGCATTTTGTATCCAATCACTATGCAATTTTGGAGATTCATTGTCAATGTCAAGGTATAATGGCTACAATAAACTGCCGTGGAGCATCAGAATGTAATACTGGTCTCCCAGGAATGTTTCAAAGACAGACTGTTTCAAGTCTTACTCCCCCCGGACAGGAGTCTTCATTGTGCACTTTGTATCCAATCACTATGCAATTTTGGAGATTCATTGTCAATGTGAAGGTATAATGGCTACAATAAACTGCCGTGGGGCATCAGAATGTAATACTGGTCTCCCAGGAATGTTTCAAAGACAGACTGTTTCAAGTCTTACTCCCCCCGGACAGGAGTCTTCATTGTGCACTTTGTATCCAATCACTATGCAATTTTGGAGATTCATTGTCAATGTGAAGGTATAATGGCTACAATAAACTGCCGTGGGGCATCAGAATGTAATACTGGTCTCCCAGGAATGTTTCAATGACAGACTGTTTCAAGTCTTACTCCCCCCGGACAGGAGTCTTCATTGTGCATTTTGTATCCAATCACTATGCAATTTTGCAGATTCATTGTCAATGTGAAGGTATAATGGCTACAATAAACTGCCGTGGGGCATCAGAATGTGATACTGGTCTCCCAGGAATGTTTCAAAAAACAGACTGTTTCAAGTCTTACTCCCCCCGGACAGGAGTCTTCATTGTGCATTTTGTATCCAATCACTATGCAATTTTGGAGATTCATTGTCAATGTGAAGGTACAATGGCTACAATAAACTGCCGTGGGGCATCAGAATGTAATACTGGTCTCCCAGGGATGTTTCAAAGACAGACTGTTTCAAGTCTTACACCCCCCGGACAGGAGTCTTCATTGTGCAATTTGTATCGAATCACTATGCAATTTTGGAGATTCATTGTCAATGTGAAGGTATAATGGCTACAATAAACTGCCGTGGGGCATCAGAATGTAATACTGGTCTCCCAGGAATGTTTCAAAGACAGACTGTTTCAAGTCTTACTCCCCCCGGACAGGAGTCTTCATTGTGCATTCTGTATCCAATCACTATGCAATTTTGGAGATTCATTGTCAATGTGAAGGTATAATGGCTACAATAAACTGCCGTGGGGCATCAGAATGTAATGCTGGTCTCCCAGGAATGTTTCAAAAACAGACTGTTTCAAGTCTTACTCCCCCCGGACAGGAGTCTTCATTGTGCATTTTGTATCCAATCACTATGCAATTTTGGAGATTCATTGTCAATGTGAAGGTACAATGGCTACAATAAACTGCCGTGGGGCATCAGAATGTAATACTGGTCTCCCAGGGATGTTTCAAAGACAGACTGTTTCAAGTCTTACACCCCCCGGACAGGAGTCTTCATTGTGCAATTTGTATCGAATCACTATGCAATTTTGGAGATTCATTGTCAATGTGAAGGTATAATGGCTACAATAAACTGCCGTGGGGCATCAGAATGTAATACTGGTCTCCCAGGAATGTTTCAAAGACAGACTGTTTCAAGTCTTACTCCCCCCGGACAGGAGTCTTCATTGTGCATTCTGTATCCAATCACTATGCAATTTTGGAGATTCATTGTCAATGTGAAGGTATAATGGCTACAATAAACTGCCGTGGGGCATCAGAATGTAATGCTGGTCTCCCAGGAATGTTTCAAAAACAGACTGTTTCAAGTCTTACTCCCCCCGGACAGGAGTCTTCATTGTGCATTTTGTATCCAATCACTATGCAATTTTGGAGATTCATTGTCAATGTGAAGGTATAATGGCTACAATAAACTGCCGTCTGGCATCAGAATGTTATACTGGTCTCCCAGGAATGTTTCAAAGCAGACTGTTTCAAGTCTTACTCCCCCGGACAGGAGTCTTCATTGTGCATTTTGTATCCAATCACTATGCAATTTTGGAGATTCATTGTCAATGTGAAGGTATAATGGCTACAATAAACTGCCGTCTGGCACCAGAATGTAATACTGGATTCCCAGGAATGTTTCAAAAGACAGACTGTTTCAAGTCTTACTCCCTCCGGACAGGAGTCTTCATTGTGCATTTTGTATCCAATCACTATGCAATTTTGGAGATTCATTGTCAATGTGAAGGTATAATGGCTACAATAAACTGCCGTGGGGCATCAGAATGTAATACTGGTCTCCCAGGAATGTTTCAAAGACAGACTGTTTCAAGTTTTACCTCCCCCCGGACAGGAGTCTTCATTGTGCATTTTGTATCCAATCACTATGCAATTTTGGAGATTCATTGTCAATGTGAAGGTATAATGGCTACAATAAACTGCCGTGGGGCATCAGAATGTAATACTGGTCTCCCAGGAATGTTTCAAAGGCAGACTGTTTCAAGTCTTACTCCCCTCGGACAGGTGTCTTCATTGTGCATTTTGTATCCAATCACTATGCAATTTTGCAGATTCATTGTCAATGTGAAGGTATAATGGCTACAATAAACTGCCGTGGGGCATCAGAATGTAATACTGGTCTTCCAGGAATGTTTCAAAGACAGACTGTTTCAAGTCTTACTCCCCTCGGACAGGAGTTTTCTTTGTGCATTATGTATCCAATCACTATGCAATCTTGGTGATTCATTGTCAATGTGAAGGTATAATGGCTGCAATAAACTGCCGTGGGGCATCAGAATGTAATACTGGTCTCCCAGGAATGTTTCAAAGTCAGACTGTTTCAAGTCTTACTCCCCTCGGACAGGAGTCTTCATTGTGCATTTTGTATCCAATCACAATGCAATTTTGGAGATTCATTGTCAATGTGAAGGTATAATGGCTACAATAAACTGCCGTGGGGCATCAGAATGTAATACTGGTCTCCCAGGAATGTTTCAAAGACAGACTGTTTCTAGGCTTACTCCTCCCGGACAGGAGTCTTCATTGTGCATTTTGTATCCAATCACTATGCAATTTTGGAGATTCATTGTCAATGTGAAGGTATAATGGCTACAATAAACTGCCGTGGGGCATCAGAATGTAATACTGGTCTCCCAGGAATGTTTCAAAGACAGACTGTTTCAAGTCTTACTCCCACCGGACAGGAGTCGTCATTGTGCATTTTGTATCCAATCACTATGCAATTTTGGAGATTCATTGTCAATGTGAAGGTATAATGGCTACAATAAACTGCCGTGGGGCATCAGAATGTAATACTGGTCTCCCAGGAATGTTTCAAAGACAGACTGTTTCAAGTCTTACTCCCCCCGGACAGGAGTCTTCATTGTGCACTTTGTATCTAATCACTATGCAATTTTGGAGATTCATTGTCAATGTGAAGGTATAATGGCTACAATAAACTGCCGTGGGGCATCAGAATGTAATACTGGTCTCCCAGGAATGTTTCAAAGACACACTGTTTCAAGTCTTACTCCCCCCGGACAGGAGTCTTCTTTGTGCACTTTGTATCCAATCACTATGCAATTTTGGAGATTCATTGTCAATGTGAAGGTATAATGGCTACAATAAACTGCTGTGGGGCATCAGAATGTAATACTGGTCTACCAGGAATGTTTCAAAGACAGACTGTTTCAAGGCTTACTCCCCCCGGACAGGAGTCTTCATTGTGCACTTTGTATCCAATCACTATGCAATTTTGGAGATTCATTGTCAGTGTGAAGGTATAATGGCTACAATAAACTGCCGTGGGGCATCAGAATGTAATACTGGTCTCCCAGGAATGATTCAAAGACAGACTGTTTCAAGTCTTACTCCCCCCGGACAGGAGTCTTCATTGTGCATTTTGTATCCGATCACTATGCAATTTTGGAGATTCATTGTCAATGTGAAGGTATAATGGCTACAATAAACTGCCGTGGGGCATCAGAATGTAATACTGGTCTCCCAGGAATGTTTCAAAGACAGACTGTTTCAAGTCTTACTCCCCCCGGACAGGAGTCTTCATTGTGCATTTTGTATCCAATCACTATGCAATTTTGGAGATTCATTGTCAATGTGAAGGTATAATGGCTACAATAAACTGCCGTGGGGCATCAGAATGTAATATTGGTCTCCCAGGAATGTTTTAAAGACAGACTGTTTCAAGTCTTACTCCCCCCGGACAGGAGTCTTCATTGTGCACTTTGTATCCAATCACTATGCAATTTTGGAGATTCAATGTCAATGTGAAGGTATAATGGCTACAATAAACTGCCATGGGGCATCAGAATGTAATACTGGTCTCCCAGGAATGTTTCAAAGACAGACTCTTTCAAGTCTTACTCCCCCCGGACAGGAGTCTTCATTGTGCATTTTGTATCCAATCACTATGCAATTTTGGAGATTCATTGTCAATGTGAAGGTATAATGGCTACAATAAACTGCCGTGGAGCATCAGAATGTAATACTGGTCTCCCAGGAATGTTTCAAAGACAGACTGTTTCAAGTCTTACTCCCCCCGGACAGGAGTCTTCATTGTGCACTTTGTATCCTATCACTATGCAATTTTGGAGATTCATTGTCAATGTGAAGGTATAATGGCTACAATAAACTGCCGTGGGGCATCAGAATGTAATACTGGTCTCCCAGGAATGTTTCAAAGACAGACTGTTTCAAGTCTTACTCCCCCCGGACAGGAGTCTTCATTGTGCACTTTGTATCCAATCACTATGCAATTTTGGAGATTCATTGTCAATGTGAAGGTATAATGGCTACAATAAACTGCCGTGGGGCATCAGAATGTAATACTGGTCTCCCAGGAATGTTTCAAAGACAGACTGTTTCAAGTCTTACTCCCCCCAGACAGGAGTCTTCATTGTGCATTTTGTATCCAATCACTATGCAATTTTGGAGATTCATTGTCAATGTGAAGGTATAATGGCTACAATAAACTGCCGTCTGGCATCAGAATGTTATACTGGTCTCCCAGGAATGTTTCAAAGCAGACTGTTTCAAGTCTTACTCCCCCCAGACAGGAGTCTTCATTGTGCATTGTGTATCCAATCACTATGCAATTTTGGAGATTCATTGTCAATGTGAAGGTATAATGGCTACAATAAACTGCCGTGGGGCATCAGAATGTGATACTGGTCTCCCAGGAATGTTTCAAAGACAGACTGTTTCAAGTCTTACTCCCCCCGGACAGGAGTCCTCATTGTGCATTTTGTATCCAATCACTATGCAATTTTGGAGATTCATTGTCAATGTGAAGGTACAATGGCTACAATAAACTGCCGTGGGGCATCAGAATGTAATACTGGTCTCCCAGGAATGTTTCAAAGACAGACTGTTTCAAGTCTTACTCCCCCCGGACAGGAGTCTTCATTGTGCACTTTGTATCCAATCACTATGCAATTTTGGAGATTCATTGTCAATGTGAAGGTATAATGGCTACAATAAACTGCCGTGGGGCATCAGAATGTAATACTGGTCTCCCAGGAATGTTTCAAAGACAGACTGTTTCAAGTCTTACTCCCCGCGGACAGGAGTCTTCATTGTGCATTTTGTATCCAATCACTATGCAATTTTGGAGATTCATTGTCAATGTGAATTTATAATGGCTACAATAAACTGCCGTCTGCATCAGAATGTAATACTGGTCTCCCAGGAATGTTTCAAAGACAGACTGTTTCAAGTCTTACTCCCCCCGGACAGGAGTCTTCATTGTGCACTTTGTATCCAATCACTATGCAATTTTGGAGATTCATTGTCAATGTGAAGGTATAATGGCTGCAATAAACTGCCGTGGGGCATCAGAATGTAATACTGGTCTCCCAGGAATGGTTCAAAGACAGACTGTTTCAAGTCTTACTCCCCCCGGACAGGAGTCTTCATTGTGCATTTTGTATCCAATCACTATGCAATTTTGGAGATTCATTGTCAATGTGAAGGTATAATGGCTACAATAAACTGCCGTGGGGCATCAGAATGTAATACTGGTCTCCCAGGAATGTTTCAAAGACAGACTGTTTCAAGTCTTACTCCCCCCAGACAGGAGTCTTCATTGTGCATTTTGTATCCAATCACTATGCAATTTTGGAGATTCATTGTCAATGTGAAGGTATAATGGCTACAATAAACTGCCGTCTGGCATCAGAATGTTATACTGGTCTCCCAGGAATGTTTCAAAGCAGACTGTTTCAAGTCTTACTCCCCCCGGACAGGAGTCTTCATTGTGCATTGTGTATCCAATCACTATGCAATTTTGGAGATTCATTGTCAATGTGAAGGTATAATGGCTACAATAAACTGCCGTGGGGCATCAGAATGTGATACTGGTCTCCCAGGAATGTTTCAAAGACAGACTGTTTCAAGTCTTACTCCCCCCGGACAGGAGTCCTCATTGTGCATTTTGTATCCAATCACTATGCAATTTTGGAGATTCATTGTCAATGTGAAGGTACAATGGCTACAATAAACTGCCGTGGGGCATCAGAATGTAATACTGGTCTCCCAGGAATGTTTCAAAGACAGACTGTTTCAAGTCTTACTCCCCCCGGACAGGAGTCTTCATTGTGCACTTTGTATCCAATCACTATGCAATTTTGGAGATTCATTGTCAATGTGAAGGTATAATGGCTACAATAAACTGCCGTGGGGCATCAGAATGTAATACTGGTCTCCCAGGAATGTTTCAAAGACAGACTGTTTCAAGTCTTACTCCCCGCGGACAGGAGTCTTCATTGTGCATTTTGTATCCAATCACTATGCAATTTTGGAGATTCATTGTCAATGTGAAGGTATAATGGCTACAATAAACTGCCGTCTGCATCAGAATGTAATACTGGTCTCCCAGGAATGTTTCAAAGACAGACTGTTTCAAGTCTTACTCCCCCCGGACAGGAGTCTTCATTGTGCACTTTGTATCCAATCACTATGCAATTTTGGAGATTCATTGTCAATGTGAAGGTATAATGGCTGCAATAAACTGCCGTGGGGCATCAGAATGTAATACTGGTCTCCCAGGAATGGTTCAAAGACAGACTGTTTCAAGTCTTACTCCCCCCGGACAGGAGTCTTCATTGTGCATTTTGTATCCAATCACTATGCAATTTTGGAGATTCATTGTCAATGTGAACGTATAATGGCTACAATAAACTGCCGTCTGGCATCAGAATGTAATACTGGTCTCCCAGGAATGTTTCAAAGCAGACTGTTTCAAGTCTTACTCCTCCCGGACAGGAGCCTTCATTGTGCATTTTGTATCCAATCACTATGCAATTTTGCAGATTCATTGTCAATGTGAAGGTATAATGGATACAATAAACTGCCGTGGGGCATCAGAATGTGATACTGGTCTCCCAGGAATGTTTCAAAAAACAGACTGTTTCAAGTCTTACTCCCCCCGGACAGGAGTCTTCATTGTGCATTTTGTATCCAATCACTATGCAATTTTGGAGATTCATTGTCAATGTGAAGGTACAATGGCTACAATAAACTGCCGTGGGGCATCAGAATGTAATACTGGTCTCCCAGGAATGTTTCAAAGACAGACTGTTTCAAGTCTTACTCCCCCCGGACAGGAGTCTTCATTGTGCAATTTGTATCCAATCACTATGCAATTTTGGAGATTCATTGTCAATGTGAAGGTATAATGGCTAGAATAAACCGCCGTGGGGCATCAGAATGTAATACTGGTCTCCCAGGAATGTTTCAAAGACAGACTGTTTCAAGTCTTACTCCCCCCGGACAGGAGTCTTCATTGTGCATTTTGTATCCAATCACTATGCAATTTTGGAGATTCATTGTCAATGTGAAGGTATAATGGCTACAATAAACTGCCGTGGGGCATCAGAATGTAATACTGGTCTCCCAGGAATGTTTCAAAGACAGACTGTTTCAAGTCTTACTCCCCGCGGACAGGAGTCTTCATTGTGCATTTTGTATCCAATCACTATGCAATTTTGGAGATTCATTGTCAATGTGAAGGTATAATGGCTACAATAAACTGCCGTCTGCATCAGAATGTAATACTGGTCTCCCAGGAATGTTTCAAAGACAGACTGTTTCAAGTCTTACTCCCCCCGGACAGGAGTCTTCATTGTGCACTTTGTATCCAATCACTATGCAATTTTGGAGATTCATTGTCAATGTGAAGGTATAATGGCTGCAATAAACTGCCGTGGGGCATCAGAATGTAATACTGGTCTCCCAGGAATGTTTCAAAGACAGACTGTTTCAAGTCTTACTCCCCCCGGACAGGAGTCTTCATTGTGCATTTTGTATCCAATCACTATGCAATTTTGGAGATTCATTGTCAATGTGAACGTATAATGGCTACAATAAACTGCCGTCTGGCATCAGATTGTAATACTGGTCTCCCAGGAATGTTTCAAAGCAGACTGTTTCAAGTCTTACTCCTCCCGGACAGGAGCCTTCATTGTGCATTTTGTATCCAATCACTATGCAATTTTGCAGATTCATTGTCAATGTGAAGGTATAATGGCTACAATAAACTGCCGTGGGGCATCAGAATGTGATACTGGTCTCCCAGGAATGTTTCAAAAAACAGACTGTTTCAAGTCTTACTCCCCCCGGACAGGAGTCTTCATTGTGCATTTTGTATCCAATCACTATGCAATTTTGGAGATTCATTGTCAATGTGAAGGTACAATGGCTACAATAAACTGCCGTGGGGCATCAGAATGTAATACTGGTCTCCCAGGAATGTTTCAAAGACAGACTGTTTCAAGTCTTACTCCCCCCGGACAGGAGTCTTCATTGTGCAATTTGTATCCAATCACTATGCAATTTTGGAGATTCATTGTCAATGTGAAGGTATAATGGCTACAATAAACCGCCGTGGGGCATCAGAATGTAATACTGGTCTCCCAGGAATGTTTCAAAGACAGACTGTTTCAAGTCTTACTCCCCCCGGACAGGAGTCTTCATTGTGCATTTTGTATCCAATCACTATGCAATTTTGGAGATTCATTGTCAATGTGAAGGTATAATGGCTACAATAAACTGCCGTCTGGCATCAGAATGTTATACTGGTCTCCCAGGAATGTTTCAAAGCAGACTGTTTCAAGTATTACTCCCCCCGGACAGGAGTCTTCATTGTGCATTTTGTATCCAATCACTATGCAATTTTGGAGATTCATTGTCAATGTGAAGGTATAATGGCTACAATAAACTGCCGTGGGGCATCAGAATGTGATACTGGTCTCCCAGGAATGTTTCAAAGACAGACTGTTTCAAGTCTTACTCCCCCCGGACAGGAGTCCTCATTGTGCATTTTGTATCCAATCACTATGCAATTTTGGAGATTCATTGTCAATGTGAAGGTACAATGGTTACAATAAACTGCCGTGGGGCATCAGAATGTAATACTGGTCTCATAGGGATGTTTCAAAGACAGACTGTTTCAAGTCTTACTCCCCCCGGACAGGAGTCTTCATTGTGCGTTTTGTATCCAATCACTATGCAATTTTGGAGATTCATTGTCAATGTGAAGGTATAATGCCTACAATAAACTGCCGTGGGGCATCAGAATGTAATACTGGTCTCCAAGGAATGTTTAAAAGACAGACTGTTTCAAGTCTTACTCCCCTCGGACAGGAGTCTTCATTTTGCATTTTGTATCCAATCACTATGCAATTTTGGAGATTCATTGTCAATGTGAAGATATAATGGCTACAATAAACTGCCGTGGGGCATCAGAATGTAATACTGGTCTCCCAGGAATGTTTCAAAGACAGACTGTTTCAAGTCTTACTCCCCTCCGACTGGAGTTTTCTTTGCGCATTATGTATCCAATCACTATGCAATTTTGGTGATTCATTGTCAATGTGAAGGTATAATGGCTACAATAAACCGCCGTGGGGCATCAGAATGTAATACTGGTCTCCCAGGAATGTTTCAAAGACAGACTGTTTCAAGTCTTACTCCCCCCGGACAGGAGTCTTCATTGTGCATTTTGTATCCAATCACTATGCAATTTTGGAGATTCATTGTCAATGTGAAGGTATAATGGCTACAATAAACTGCCGTGGGGCATCAGAATGTAATACTGGTC